>NC_042978.1:49969680-50127270 GCF_901001165.1 Salmo trutta | reverse complement strand
GTATCTGACAGACAAACAAACCAGCTTATTGTTACTGTTCAGTGTATGGTTATTTTGACCCTTGATTATTGTTGTTACTGTTGTCCCGTTGACAATATTGATTATTATTATTAATTATGTTAATATTGTAAATCTCCAAAGTAAGCTTTGGCAATATGTACATTGTTACATCATGCCAATAAAGCAAATTGAATTGAATTGATATACAGAGAGAGAGAGAGACTGAAACCTGGACAAAGTACAGGCTCAGTGAGCACAGCATTGACAGAAGGGTAGACACAGGAAAACCTGGCTCCCTGTAGAGGAAAGGCTGTGCAACCACTGCACAACAGCAGAACCTGAGACAGAGCTGCATTTCCTGATAAAATGTCAAAACTATAAAACAATTAAAGAGTGTCATTTCCCCAAATTTTAAACCCTTATTCAAGCTTTCAAAGACCTCTCTGAGGAGGATTTTTTAAATGTATTTATTTATTTCATGATTACGGATATTTATTTTATTTATTTATTTATTTCTCCTTTATTTAACCAGGTAGGCAAGTTGAGAACAAGTTCTCATTTACAATTGCGACCTGGCCAAGATAAAGCAAAGCAGTTCGACACATACAACAACACAGAGTTACACATGGAGTAAAACAAACATACAGTCAATAATACAGTAGAAAAATAAGTCTATATACAATGTGAGCAAATGAGGTGAGATAAGGGAGGAAAAGGCAAAAAAGGCCATGGTGGCAAAGTAAATACAATATAGCAAGTAAAACACTGGAATGGTAGATTTGTAGTGGATGAAAGTGCAAAATAGAAATAGAAATAATGGGATGAAAAGGAGAAAAATAAATAAATAAATACAGTAGGGGAAGAGGTAGTTGAATGGGCTAAATTATAGATGGGCTATGTACAGGTGCAGTGATCTGTGAGCTGCTCTGACAGCTGGTGCTTAAAGCTAGTGAGGGAGATAAGTGTTTCCAGTTTCAGAGATTTTTGTAGTTCGTTCCAGTCATTGGCAGCAGAGAACTGCAAGGAGAGACGGCCAAAGGAGGAATTGGCTTTGGGGGTGACCAGAGAGATATGCTACAGGTGGGTGCTGCTATGGTGACCAGTGAGCTGAGATAAGGGGGAACTTTACCTAGCAGGGTCTTGTAGATGATCTGGAGCCAGTGGGTTTGACGACGACTATGAAGCGAGGGCCAGCCAACGAGAGCGTACAGGTCGCAGTGGTGGGTAGTATATGGGGCTTTGGTGACAAAACGGAAGGCACTGTGATAGACTGCATCCAGTTTATTGAGTAGGGTATTGGAGGCTATTTTGTAAATGACATCGCCGAAGTCGAGGATCGGTAGGATGGTCAGTTTTACGGGGGTATGTTTGGCAGCATGAGTGAAGGATGCTTTGTTGCGAAATTGGAAGCCAATTCTAGATTTAACTTTGGATTGGAGATGTTTGATGTGAGTCTGGAAGGAGAGCTTACAGTCTAACCAGACACCTAGGTATTTGTAATTGTCCACATATTCTAAGTAAGAACCGTCCAGAGTAGTGATGCTGGACGGGCGGGCGGGTGCAGGCAGCGATCGGTTGAAGAGCATGCATTTAGTTTACTTGTATTTAAGAGCAGTTGGAGGCCACGGAAGGAGAGTTGTATGGCATTGAAGCTCGTCTGGAGGGTTGTTAACACAGTGTCCAAAGAAGGGCCAGAAGTATACAGAATGGTGTCGTCTACGTAGAGGTGGATCAGAGACTCACCAGCAGCAAGAGCGACATCATTGATGTATACAGAGAAAAGAGTTGGCCCAAGAATTGAACCCTGTGGCACCCCCATAGAGACCACCAGAGGCCCGGACAACAGGCCCTCCGATTTGACACACTGAACTCTATCAGAGAAGTAGTTGGTGAATCAGGCGAGGCAATCATTTGAGAAACCAAGGCTATTCAGTCTGCCGATGAGGATGTGGTGATTGACAGAGTCGAAGCCTTGGCCAGGTCAATGAATACCGCAGCACAGTATTGTTTCTTATCGATGGCGGTTACGATATCGTTTAGGACCTTGAGCGTGGCTGAGGTGCACCCATGACCAGCTCTGAAACCAGATTGCATAGCGGAGAAGGTTTCGGTGGGATTCGAAATGGTCGGTAATTTGTTTGTTGACTTGGCTTTCGAAGACCTTAGAAAGGCAGGGTAGGATAGATATAGGTCTGTAGCAGTTTGGGTCAAGAGTGTCCCCTCCTTTGAAGAGGGGGATGACAGCAGCTGCTTTCCAATCTTTTGGAATCTCAGACGACACGAAAGAGAGTTTGAACAGGCTAGTAATAGGGGTTGCAACAATTTCGGCAGATAATTTTAGAAAGAAAGAAAGGGTCCAGATTGTCTAGCCCGGCTGATTTGTAGGGGTCCAGATTTTGCAGCTCTTTCAAAACATCAGCTGACTGGATTTGGGAGAAGGAGAAATGGGGGAGGCTTGGGTGAGTAGCTGTGGGGGGTGCAGTGCTGTTGACCGCGGTAGGGGTAGCCAGGTGGAAAGCATGGCCAGCCGTAGAAAAATGCTTATTGAAATTCTCAATTATAGTGGATTTATCAGAGGTGACAGTTTCCTATCCTCAGTGCAGTTGGCAGATGGGAGTCGGTGTTCTTATTCTCCATGGACTTTACAGTGTCCCAGAACATTTTTGAGTTTGTGTTGCAGGAAGCAAATTTCTGCTTGAAAAAGCTAGCCTTGGCTTTTCTAACTGCCTGTGTATATTGGTTTCTAACTTCCCTGAAAAGTTGCATATCACGGGGGCTGTTCGATGCTAATGCAGAACGCCACAGGATGTTTATGTGTTGGTTAAGGGCAGTCAGGTTTGGAGAGAACCAAGGGCTATATCTGTTCCTGGTTCTAAATTTCTTGAAAGGGGCATGCTTATTTAAGATGGTGAGGAAGGCAGTTAAAAAAAATAACCAGGCATCCTCTACTGACGGGATGAGGTCAATATCCTTCCAGGATATCCGGGCCAGGTCGATTAGAAAGGCCTGCTCACTGAAGTGTTTCAGGGAGCGTTTGACAGTGATGAGTGGAGGTCGTTTGACCGCTGACCCATTACGGATGCAGGCAATGAGAAAGTGATCGCTGAGATCTTGGTTGAAAACAGCAGAGGTGTATTTAGAGGGCAAGTTGGTTAGGATGATATCTATGAGGGTGCCCGTGTTTACGGCTTTGGGGTTGTACCTGGTAGATTCATCGATAATTTGTGTGAGATTGAGAGCATCAAGCTTAGATTGTAGGATGGCTGAGGTGTTAAGCATGTCCCAGTTTAGGTCACCTAGCAGCACGAGCTCTGAAGATAGATGGGGGACAATCAACTCACATATGGTGTCCAGAGCACAGCTGGGGGCAGAGGGTGGTCTATAGCAGGCGGCAACGGTGAGAGACTTGTTTTTAGAGAGATGGATTTTTAAAAGTAGAAGTTCAAATTGTTTGGGTACAGACCTGGATAGTAGGACAGAACTCTGCAGGCTATCTCTGCAGTAGATTGCAACACCGCCCCCTTTGCCATTCTATCTTGTCTGAAAATGTTGTAGTTAGGGATGAAGATTTCAGAGTTTTTGGGTGACTTCCTAAGCCAGGATTCAGACACGGCTTACATACACTAAGTTGACTGTGCCTTTAAACAGCTTGGAGAATTCCAGAAAAAAATGTCATGGCTTTAGAAGCTTATGATAAGTTAATTGACATCATTTGAGTCAATTGGAGGTGTACCTGTGGATGTATTTCAAGGCCTACCTTCAAACTCTGGGCCTCTTTGCTTGACATCATGGGAAAATCGAAATAAATCAGACAAGAAATTGTAGATCTCCGCAAGTCTTGAGATGTTGCTTCAATATATCCACAGAATTTGCCTCCCTCATGATGCCATCTATTTTGTGAAGTTCACCAGTCCCTCCTGCAGCAAAGCACCCCCACAACAAATTCAACCAACTTATTGTGGGAAGCTTGTGGAAGGCTACCTGAAACGTTTGACCCAAGTTAAACAATTTAAAGGCAACGCTACCAAATACTAAATTCTGACCCACTGGGAATGTGATGAAAGAAATAAAAACTGAAATAAATCAATCTCTCTACTATTATTCTGACATTTTCCATTCTTAAAATAAAGTGGTGATCCTTTTTTTATTCTTATTTAACCGTGTTGTGTTGTGAAAGCCAAATCTTGACCCAGAAATTATAAAAAAACTATCGGCCTATATCGAATCTTCCATTCCTCTCAAAAATTTTAGAAAAAGCTGTTGCGAAGCAACTCACTGCCTTCCTGAAGACAAACAATGTATACGAAACGCTTCAGTCTGGTTTTAGACCCCATCATAGCATTGGGACTGCACTTGTGAAGGTGGTAAATGACCTTTTAATGACGTCAGACCGAGGTTCTGCTTCTGTCCTCGTGCTCCTAGATCTTAGTGCTGCTTTTGATACCATCGATCACCACATTCTTTTGGAGAGATTGGAAACCCAAATTGGTCTACATGGACAAGTTCTGGCCTGGTTTAGGTCTTATCTGTCGGAAAGATATCAGTTTGTCTCTGTGAATGGTTTGTCCTCTGACAAATCAACGGTAAATGTCGGTGTTCCTCAAGGTTCCGTTTTAGGACCACTATTGTTTTCACCATATATTTTACCTCTTGGGGATGTCATTCGAAAACATAATGTTAAATTTCACTGCTATGCGGATGACACACAGCCGTACATTTCAATGAAACATGGTGAAGCCCCAAAATTGCCCTCGCTAGAAGCCTGTGTCTCAGACATAAGGAAGTGGATGGCTGCAAACTTCCTACTCTTAAACTCGGACAAAACAGAGATGCTTGTTCTAGGTCCCAAGAAACAAAGAGATCTTCTGTTGAATCTGACAATTAATCTGGATGGTTGTACAGTCGTCTCAAATAAAACTGTGAAGGACCTCGGCGTTACTCTGGACCCTGATCTCTCTTTTGAAGAACATATCAAGACTGTATCAAGGACAGCTTTTTTCCATCTACGTAACATTGCAAAAATCAGAAACTTTCTGTCCAAAAATGACGCAGAAAAATTAATCCATGCTTTTGTTACTTCTAGGCTGGACTACTGCAATGCTCTACTTTCCGGCTACCCGGATAAAGCACTAAATAAACTTCAGTTAGTGCTAAATACGGCTGCTAGAATCCTGACTAGAACCCCAAAATGTGATCATATTACTCCAGTGCTAGCCTCCCTACACTGGCTTCCTGTTAAGGTAAGGGCTGATTTCAAGGTTTACTGCTAACCTACAAAGCATTACATGGGCTTGCTCTTACTTATCTTTCCGATTTGGTCCTGCCGTACATACCTACACGTACGCTACGGTCACAAGACGCGGGCCTCCTAATTGTTCCTAGAATTTCTAAGCAAACAGCTGGAGACAGGGCTTTCTCCTATAGAGCTCCATTTTTATGGAATAGTCTGCCTACCCATGTGAGAGACGCAAACTCAGTCTCAACCTTTAAGTCTTTACTGAAGACACATCTCTTCAGTGGGTCCTATGATTAAGTGTAGTCTGGCCCAGGGGTGTGAAGGTGAATGGAAAGGCACTGGAGCAACGAACCGCCCTTGCTGTCTCTGCCTGGCCGGTTTCCCCTCTTTCCACTGGGATTCTCTGCCTCTACCCCTATTACGGGGGCTGAGTCACTGGCTTACTGGTGTTCTTCCATGCCGTCCCTGGGAGGGGTGCATCACTTGAGTGGGTTGAGTCACTGACGTGGTCTTCCTGTCCGGGTTGACGCCCCCCTTGGGCTGTGCCGTGGCGGAGATCTTTGTGGGCTATACTCGGCCTTGTCCCGGGATGGTATGTTGGTGGTTGGAGATATCCCTCCAGTGGTGTGGAGGCTGTGCTTTGGCAAAGTGGGTGGGGTTATATCCTACCTGTTTGGCCCTGTCCGGGGGTTTCATCGGATGGGGCCACAGTGTCTCCTGACCCCTCCTGTCTCAGCCTCCAGTATTTATGCTGCAGTAGTTTATGTGTCGGGGGGCTAGGGTCAGTCTGTCACATCTGGAGTATTTCTCTTGTCTTTTCCGGTGTCCTGTGTGAATTTAAATATGCTCTCTCTAATTCTCTCTTTCTTTCTTTCTATCTCTCAGAGGACCTGAGCCCTAGGACCATGCCTCAGGACTACCTGGCTTGATGACTCCTTGCTGTCCCCAGTTCACCTGGCCGTGCTGCTGCTCCAGTTCCAACTGTTCTGCCTGCAGCTATGGAACCCTGGCCTGTTCACCGGACGTGCTACCTGTCCCAGACCTGTTGTCCCAGACCTGCTGGAACCCTGACCTGTTCACTGGACGTGCTACCTGTCCCAGACCTGCTGTTTTCAACTCTCTAGAGACAGCAGGAGCGATAGAGATACTCTCAAAGATCGGCTATGAAAAAGCCAACTGACACTTACTCTTGTGTTACTGACTTGTTGCACCCTCGACAACTACTATGATTATTATTATTTGACAATGCTGGTCATTTATGAACATTTGAACATCTAGGCCATGTGCTGTTATACTCTCCACCCGGCACAGCCAGAAGAGGACTGGCCACCCCTCATAGCCTGGTTCCTCTCTAGGTTTCTTCCTAGGTTTTGGCCTTTCTAGGGAGTTTTTCCTAGCCACCGTGCTTCTACACCTGCATTGCTTGCTGTTTGGGGTTTTAGGCTGGGTTTCTGTACAGCACTTTGTGATATCAGCTGATGTAAGAAGGGCTATATAAATACATTTGATTTTGATTTGATTTGAAACTAGCCACAATAAGGATTATCCACAATAGTGGAATTTGCAGTTTGCCTTCAAAATAAAAGTCCCTCTTTGAAAGTGACACAGAAGGTTACACAATTGGTGGAATCATGCCGTATAGAGACTAGATAATATTTAACAAGGTTAGAGGGCTGGAATTTATGGAGCAATAAAATAGTGTATCAGTCTGCTTGGTAACACCCACAGAACGCAAATATTAACGTCGTCGCTCTTATTGTGGGACTTTGACTGTGGGAAAGTCCTCCTCAGAGTTATCAGACTCCAAAACATATATCTTTATTTCATTTTATTAAACCTTTATTTAACCAGGTAGGCCAGTTGAGAACAAGTCCTTTATTTAACCAGGTAGGCCAGTTGAGAACAAGTTCTGATTTACAACTGCGACCTGGCCAAGATAAAGCAAAGCAGTGCGACAAAAAACAACAACACAGAGTTACACATTAAATAAACAAATATACAGTTAATAATACAATAGAATAAGTCTATATACAGTGTGTGCAAATGGAGTAAGGAGGTAAGGCAATAAATAGACCATAGTAGTGAAGTAATTACAATTTAGCAAATTAACACTGGAGTGATAGATGAGCAGATGATGATGTGCAAGTAGAAATACTGGTGTGCAAAAGAGCAGAAAAGTAAATAAAACAGTATGGGGATGAGGTAGGTAGATTGGATGGGCTATTTACAGATGGACTGTGTACAGCTGCAGCGATCGGTGAGCTGCTCAGATAGCTGATGCTTAAAGTTAGTGAGGGAGATATAAGTCTCCAACTTCAGCGATTTTTGCAATTCGTTCCAGTCATTGGCAGCAGAGAACTGGAAGGATAGGCGGCCAAAGGAGCTGTTGGCTTTGGGGATGACCAGTGAAATATACCTGCTGGAGCGCGTGCTACGGGTGGGTGTTGTTATGTTGACCAATGAGCTGAGATAAGGCGGAGCTTTACCTAGCATAGACTTATAGATGACATGGAGCCAGTGGGTGTGGCGACAAATATGTAGCGAAGGCCAGCCGACGAGAGCATACAGGTTGCAATGGTGGGTAGTATATGGGTTTCTGGTGACAAAATGGATGGCACTGTGATAGACTACATCCAGTTTGCTAGGTAGGTCTTACCTGACCTAAGACAGGGAATTTTTACTAGGATTAAATGTCAGGAATTGTAAAAAACTGAGTTTAAATGTATTTGGCTAAGGTGTAAACTTCCGACTTCAACTGTATATATATTTACCCAAAAAATATATGGGGGATTAGAAATGATGCAGAGAATTACATTGATGGAAGCTACAATCTATCTGCACTATTAAAGCTGATCTATCACGTAAAAAATTAAATAAATAATGTTATGTGCAAAATCGAATCCAAACATTCCATTTCACAGGCAGCACAGCAGTGCAACAGATGTTTTCAAATTGAAGTCAGTCTCTCTCTCTCTCACACACACACACACACACACACACAAATAAATATAGGCACGTCATGAGGCTGTTGCAAAGCTTTTATTGAAGGAAGGCGAATTACCACAGCATGTCCCAGCCAAATGTCTTATGTGTGCAGCCAATAAGCTGTGGTGTACAATGTGTACAGCCAACAAACTGGGGTGTACTTAACTTTAGCAGCAAAATAAAAGAAAGAAGGGATACAGGCCTATAGTTTTTGACATCAGAGGAGTCGAGTGTTGGTTTCCTGAGGAGGGGAGCAACTCGGGACATTTTGAAGTTAGAGAGGACGCAGCCTGTGGTCAGGGATGAGTTGATGAGGGAAGTGAGGAATGGGAGAAGGTCTTCAGAGATACTCTGGAATAAGGGAGGAGGGGATGGGGGGGGCGAGCTGGCAGGTTGTTGTGCAGGCCGGACCTCACTAATTGCAGGATTTCATCTGGAGAGAGAGGGGAGAAAGAGGTCAAGGAGTAGGGTAGTTCTGTTTGAGTGAGACCAGTGGACTCAATATGCTGAGTGAATGAGGAGCGGAAGTCGTCAACCTTCTTTTCAACGAGGTTCACAAAGTCGTCTGTAGAGAGGGAGGAGGGAGGGGGAGGGTGGGGTAGGATTTAGGAGGGAGGAGAAGGTGGAAAACAGTTTCCCAGGGTTAGAGGCAGAAGCTTGACATTTAGTGGTAGAAAGTGGCTTTAGCAGCAGATACAGAGGAAGAGAAGGAAGAGAGGAGGGAGTGAAAGGATGATTGGTCCTCCAGAAGTTCAGTTTAGTTTTTCTCCATTTTCTGTTCTTTAAGTCCTGTTCTGTAAGCCCTGTTCTGTAAGCCCTGTTCTGTAAGCCCTGTTCTGTAAGCTCGCAATGAGTCACTCAGACACAGAGCAGGAGGGGAAGGCCTAGCCGGCCGGGAGAAAAGGGGACAGTGCGAGTCATATGATGTGGAAAGGGAGGAGAGTAAGGTCGAAGAGGCAGGATCAGGAGACAAGAGGTAGGATTTAGCAGAAGCAAGAAATGATAGGATAGAAAAGGACAGTAGAGTCACTGGCTTATTGGTGTTCTTCCATGCCGTCCCTAGGAGGGGTGTGTCACTTGAGTGGGTTGAGTCCCTGATGTGGTCTTCCTGTCTGGGTTGGCGCCCCCCCCCCCCCTCTTGGGTTCGTGCTGTGGCGGAGATCTTTGTGGGCTATACTTGGCCTTGTCTCAGGATGGTAAGTTGGTGGTTGGAGATATCCCTCTAGTGGTGTGGGGGCTGTGCTTTGGCAAAGTGGGTGGGGTTATATCCTTCCTGTTTGGCCCTGTCCGGGGGTATCGTCGGATGGGGCCACAGTGTCTCCTGACCCCTCCTGTCTCAGCCTCCAGTATTTATGCTGCAGTAGTTTATGTGTCGGGGGGCTAGGATCAGTCTGTTATATCTGGAGTATTTCTCCTGTCTTATCCGGTGTCCTGTGTGAATTTAAATATGCTCTCTCTAATTCTCTCTTTCTCTCTTTCTCTCTTTCTTTCTCTCTCTCTCTCTCTCGGAGAACCTGAGCCCTAGGACCATGCCTCAGGATGTCGTGTATGGTTGTGTGTGATGTCGTGTATGGTTGTGTGTGATGTTGTGTATGGTTGAGTGTGATGTCGTGTGGTAGTGTACGGTTGAGTGTGATGTCGTGTGGTAGTGTACGGTTGAGTGTGATGTTGTGTGGTAGTGTATGGTTTAGTGTGATGTCGTGTATGGTTGAGTGTGATGTCGTGTGGTAGTGTACGGTTGAGTGTGATGTTGTGTGGTAGTGTATGGTTTAGTGTGATGTCGTGTATGGTTGAGTGTGATGTCGTGTGGTAGTGTATAGTTGAGTGTGATGTCGTGTGGTAGTGTATGGTTGAGTGTAATGTCGTGTGGTAGTGTATGGTTGAGTGTGATGTCGTGTGGTAGTGTATGGTTTTTGTATTTTGTTTTCTTCCTAGGCTGTTGAGCAAACACCTGTTCTATTACTCAGAATATTTAATGACAACATATTGTGACTCGTTTCAGGAAGCTAGGCATATGTCACACGCCACTACTTCACAGGAGAGGAACGTAAACATTTATTTTTTGGGCAGAAAAGCCTTCTGGAACATGAACTTTAATGTGCCTTAATAGGTGTGTGATTACGGTTCATCTATTGTATTTTATGAACATGTGTACATGTCTTGACGTAGAGACCCATCCACTTGAATAGATGTGGCTGGTTATAGCAATTCTTTCACATGACCCATCAATTTAGACAAGTGTGTCTGGGTAATATTTATACAATATTTATCTGGACACTCTATTTTTTATATTGCTACTATGCAAATATGCAAGTAACCATTTCACTATACTGTTTACACCTTCTGTATCTTGTGCATGTGACAAATAAACATAGATTTTATTTGATATAGTGTGTGTTTACCAGAGATGGCAATGTGAAGAACAACATGACCTGCACCAAAGTCAGATTAGGATATAGGCCAAGAAATAGATTGTTTATTTGTACTACTACTTTCACCACTTTTAGTCTTGAAAAATCTTTGGTTGTTTACTACACTACTCACTTTGTTTAGCATATGGCCTCACATGTGACTCCTTAAAGAGATGGGTGTAAAGGCTTAAGAGGGTGTAAATGGGGCGGCCAGCATAGCCTAGTGGTTAGAGCATTGGGCTAATAAACGAAAGGTTGTGAGTTCGAATCCCTGAGCTGACAAGGTAAAAATCTGTCGTTCTGCCCCTGAACAAGGCAGTTAATCCTAGGACGTCATTGAAAATAAGAATGTGTTCTTAACTGACTTGCCGAGTTAAATTAAATAAATTATGCTGAAAGAAGAAGACCTCTCCAGTAGGTGTAGTAAAACATTCAAGGACCATTTTCTCAAAAGTTGATGAACTTTCAAAGCAGACTTACTTTTGTATTGATCCTCAACTGCAGTTAATGATATACAATTTTCTCTACTTTTATCCAATATATATATAAAAAAAAAACACAATTAAAACATTTTGCTACAATGGACCGAATCGAGCCGGTCTGTCACAAAGGAGTAGTCTAGTTATAAACAAAATTTAAAAGGTTTTTTTTTCTTCATTTGTGACAAAGAGTCTTTTTTTAAATTGAAATCACCAAACAAACCAATCTTTTACCCAGATCCCAATATTTTCACATGAACTGTGTATATCTCTTCATCACTCCGGTAGCCTAAGCTACAGAATATAATGTTCTGTCCATGTGAACTAGTTTATGGTAAATCCTAAAGGACAGCTACGTGATTTAATGAAAAGCAGCAAATAGACACAACATTGTTTTACATTGTTTAAACAAAAGACTCAGAAACAGGTAATATGCAACAGCTCGTTTCACAGTTTTCCCACCCAAACAGGCCAACAAAGGAAACTCGATGACGACGTTGTTGAGCAAAAAAAGGTTTTGTTAAACAAAAAGACACGTAAGCAATAAAAACAGAGCTTGATAAGTCGTCTCTGGAAGGTGGTGAATCTTCACACACACTAATACATTCTGTCCTCAGACCGGTTCAGCTCAGCAGGCAATTTACTCCAAACATTTATTTAGTAAGCCTATAAGTTTATTTTAATTTTAAACGTCTTAATAACAATGATAGACTATAAAGTTAATGGAGTCTATATATATATATATAATAAAATATATATAATATATAAAAATCTTTAATTAAAGATCCAATTCCAAATCAAACTAGAATTCAAAATCTATTTGACGTAGAAACACACTTAAAACAATAAAATAAAAAAACAAACACAGCAATAAAATACATTTACATTTCAGTCATTTAGCAGACGCTCTTATCCAGAGCAACTTACAGCAGTGAATGCATACATTTCATACATTTTTCCCCCCATACTGGTCCCCCGTGGGAATCGAACCCACAACCCTGGCGTTGCAAACACCATGCTCTACCAACTGAGCCACACGGGACCCGTGTGATACATCACATTTTATCAAAAAACATAAAACACAAAGGGGCGTCATTGATTAAAGGCCAAGCTTAAAAGGCTGCTTGACAAAGATGGTGGATAAACTAAGAAGTCTTACACAGGCCGTTTACCATTGAAAGAATTGTCAGAGTTCCGGTCTACTTAAGAAGGTGGATCTCCCATAGATGCCAATCCGATAGCAGCTGGGTCTGGTCTACTTATGAAGGTGGATCTCCCATAGATGCCAATCCGATAGCAGCTGGGTCTGGTCTACTTATGAAGGTGGATCTCCCATAGATGCCAATCCGATAGCAGCTGGGTCTGGTCTACTTATGAAGGTGGATCTCCCATAGATGCCAATCCGATAGCAGCTGGGTCTGGTCTACTTATGAAGGTGGATCTCCCATAGATGCCAATCCGATAGCAGCTGGGTCTGGTCTACTTATGAAGGTGGATCTCCCATAGATGCCAATCCGATAGCAGCTGGGTCTGGTCTACTTATGAAGGTGGATCTCCCATAGATGCCAATCCGATAGCAGCTGGGTCTGGTCTACTTATGAAGGTGGATCTCCCATAGATGCCAATCCGATAGCAGCTGGGTCTGGTCTACTTATGAAGGTGGATCTCCCATAGATGCCAATCCGATAGCAGCTGGGTCTGGTCTACTTATGAAGGTGGATCTCCCATAGATGCCAATCCGATAGCAGCTGGGTCTGGTCTACTTATGAAGGTGGATCTCCCATAGATGCCAATCCGATTGCAGCTGGGTCTGGTCTACTTATGAAGGTGGATCTCCCATAGATGCCAATCCGATAGCAGCTGGGTCTGGTCTACTTATGAAGGTGGATCTCCCATAGATGCCAATCCGATAGCAGCTGGGTCTGGTCTACTTATGAAGGTGGATCTCCCATAGATGCCAATCCGATAGCAGCTGGGTCTGGTCTACTTATGAAGGTGGATCTCCCATAGATGCCAATCCGATAGCAGCTGGGTCTGGTCTACTTATGAAGGTGGATCTCCCATAGATGCCAATCCGATAGCAGCTGGGTCTGGTCTACTTATGAAGGTGGATCTCCCATAGATGCCAATCCGATAGCAGCTGGGTCTGGTCTACTTATGAAGGTGGATCTCCCATAGATGCCAATCCGATAGCAGCTGGGTCTGGTCTACTTATGAAGGTGGATCTCCCATAGATGCCAATCCGATAGCAGCTGGGTCTGGTCTACTTATGAAGGTGGATCTCCCATAGATGCCAATCCGATAGCAGCTGGGTCTGGTCTACTTATGAAGGTGGATCTCCCATAGATGCCAATCCGATAGCAGCTGGGTCTGGTCTACTTATGAAGGTGGATCTCCCATAGATGCCAATCCGATAGCAGCTGGGTCTGGTCTACTTAAGAAGGTGGATCTCCCATAGATGCCAATCCGATAGCAGCTGGGTCTGGTCTACTTATGAAGGTGGATCTCCCATAGATGCCAATCCGATAGCAGCTGGGTCTGGTCTACTTATGAAGGTGGATCTCCCATAGATGCCAATCCGATAGCAGCTGGGTCTGGTCTACTTATGAAGGTGGATCTCCCATAGATGCCAATCCGATAGCAGCTGGGTCTGGTCTACTTATGAAGGTGGATCTCCCATAGATGCCAATCCGATAGCAGCTGGGTCTGGTCTACTTATGAAGGTGGATCTCCCATAGATGCCAATCCGATAGCAGCTGGGTCTGGTCTACTTATGAAGGTGGATCTCCCATAGATGCCAATCCGATAGCAGCTGGGTCTGGTCTACTTATGAAGGTGGATCTCCCATAGATGCCAATCCGATAGCAGCTGGGTCTGGTCTACTTATGAAGGTGGATCTCCCATAGATGCCAATCCGATAGCAGCTGGGTCTGGTCTACTTAAGAAGGTGGATCTCCCATAGATGCCAATCCGATAGCAGCTGGGTCTGGTCTACTTATGAAGGTGGATCTCCCATAGATGCCAATCCGATAGCAGCTGGGTCTGGTCTACTTATGAAGGTGGATCTCCCATAGATGCCAATCCGATAGCAGCTGGGTCTGGTCTACTTATGAAGGTGGATCTCCCATAGATGCCAATCCGATAGCAGCTGGGTCTGGTCTACTTATGAAGGTGGATCTCCCATAGATGCCAATCCGATAGCAGCTGGGTCTGGTCTACTTATGAAGGTGGATCTCCCATAGATGCCAATCCGATAGCAGCTGGGTCTGGTCTACTTATGAAGGTGGATCTCCCATAGATGCCAATCCGATAGCAGCTGGGTCTGGTCTACTTATGAAGGTGGATCTCCCATAGATGCCAATCCGATAGCAGCTGGGTCTGGTCTACTTATGAAGGTGGATCTCCCATAGATGCCAATCCGATAGCAGCTGGGTCTGGTCTACTTATGAAGGTGGATCTCCCATAGATGCCAATCCGATAGCAGCTGGGTCTGGTCTACTTAAGAAGGTGGATCTCCCATAGATGCCAATCCGATAGCAGCTGGGTCTGGTCTACTTATGAAGGTGGATCTCCCATAGATGCCAATCCGATAGCAGCTGGGTCTGGTCTACTTATGAAGGTGGATCTCCCATAGATGCCAATCCGATAGCAGCTGGGTCTGGTCTACTTATGAAGGTGGATCCCCATAGATGCCAATCCGATAGCAGCTGGGTCTGGTCTACTTATGAAGGTGGATCTCCCATAGATGCCAATCCGATAGCAGCTGGGTCTGGTCTACTTATGAAGGTGGATCTCCCATAGATGCCAATCCGATAGCAGCTGGGTCTGGTCTACTTAAGAAGGTGGATCTCCCATAGATGCCAATCCGATAGCAGCTGGGTCTGGTCTACTTAAGAAGGTGGATCTCCCATAGATGCCAATCCGATAGCAGCTGGGTCTGGTCTACTTAAGAAGGTGGATCTCCCATAGATGCCAATCCGATAGCAGCTGGGTCTGGTCTACTTAAGAAGGTGGATCTCCCATAGATGCCAATCCGATAGCAGCTGGGTCTGGTCTACTTAAGAAGGTGGATCTCCCATAGATGCCAATCCGATAGCAGCTGGGTCTGGTCTACTTAAGAAGGTGGATCTCCCATAGATGCCAATCCGATAGCAGCTGGGTCTGGTCTACTTATGAAGGTGGATCTCCATAGATGCCAATCCGATAGCAGCTGGGTCTGGTCTACTTAAGAAGGTGGATCTCCCATAGATGCCAATCCGATAGCAGCTGGGTCTGGTCTACTTATGAAGGTGGATCTCCCATAGATGCCAATCCGATAGCAGCTGGGTCTGGTCTACTTATGAAGGTGGATCTCCCATAGATGCCAATCCGATAGCAGCTGGGTCTGGTCTACTTATGAAGGTGGATCTCCCATAGATGCCAATCCGATAGCAGCTGGGTCTGGTCTACTTATGAAGGTGGATCTCCCATAGATGCCAATCCCATAGCAGCTGGGTCTGGTCTACTTATGAAGGTGGATCTCCCATAGATGCCAATCCGATAGCAGCTGGGTCTGGTCTACTTATGAAGGTGGATCTCCCATAGATGCCAATCCGATAGCAGCTGGGTCTGGTCTACTTAAGAAGGTGGATCTCCCATAGATGCCAATCCGATAGCAGCTGGGTCTGGTCTACTTAAGAAGGTGGATCTCCCATAGATGCCAATCCGATAGCAGCTGGGTCTGGTCTACTTAAGAAGGTGGATCTCCCATAGATGCCAATCCGATAGCAGCTGGGTCTGGTCTACTTAAGAAGGTGGATCTCCCATAGATGCCAATCCGATAGCAGCTGGGTCTGGTCTACTTAAGAAGGTGGATCTCCCATAGATGCCAATCCGATAGCAGCTGGGTCTGGTCTACTTATGAAGGTGGATCTCCCATAGATGCCAATCCGATAGCAGCTGGGTCTGGTCTACTTAAGAAGGTGGATCTCCCATAGATGCCAATCCGATAGCAGCTGGGTCTGGTCTACTTATGAAGGTGGATCTCCCATAGATGCCAATCCGATAGCAGCTGGGTCTGGTCTACTTATGAAGGTGGATCTCCCATAGATGCCAATCCGATAGCAGCTGGGTCTGGTCTACTTATGAAGGTGGATCTCCCATAGATGCCAATCCGATAGCAGCTGGGTCTGGTCTACTTATGAAGGTGGATCTCCCATGGATGCCAATCCGATAGCAGCTGGGTCTGGTCTACTTATGAAGGTGGATCTCCCATAGATGCCAATCCGATAGCAGCTGGGTCTGGTCTACTTATGAAGGTGGATCTCCCATAGATGCCAATCCGATAGCAGCTGGGTCTGGTCTACTTAAGAAGGTGGATCTCCCATAGATGCCAATCCGATAGCAGCTGGGTCTGGTCTACTTATGAAGGTGGATCTCCCATAGATGCCAATCCGATAGCAGCTGGGTCTGGTCTACTTATGAAGGTGGATCTCCCATAGATGCCAATCCGATAGCAGCTGGGTCTGGTCTACTTATGAAGGTGGATCTCCCATAGATGCCAATCCGATAGCAGCTGGGTCTGGTCTACTTATGAAGGTGGATCTCCCATGGATGCCAATCCGATAGCAGCTGGGTCTGGTCTACTTATGAAGGTGGATCTCCCATAGATGCCAATCCGATAGCAGCTGGGTCTGGTCTACTTATGAAGGTGGATCTCCCATAGATGCCAATCCGATAGCAGCTGGGTCTGGTCTACTTAAGAAGGTGGATCTCCCATAGATGCCAATCCGATAGCAGCTGGGTCTGGTCTACTTATGAAGGTGGATCTCCCATAGATGCCAATCCGATAGCAGCTGGGTCTGGTCTACTTATGAAGGTGGATCTCCCATAGATGCCAATCCGATAGCAGCTGGGTCTGGTCTACTTATGAAGGTGGATCTCCCATGGATGCCAATCCGATAGCAGCTGGGTCTGGTCTACTTATGAAGGTGGATCTCCCATAGATGCCAATCCGATAGCAGCTGGGTCTGGTCTACTTATGAAGGTGGATCTCCCATAGATGCCAATCCGATAGCAGCTGGGTCTGGTCTACTTAAGAAGGTGGATCTCCCATAGATTCCAATCCGATAGCAGCTGGGTCTGGTCTACTTGTATATGAACCAGAGAGTGATGTCTTGCTTCCACTTTAATCTCTGCTGGAGCGAGGCACTTACAGTGCATTCAGGAAGTATTCAGACCCCTTGACTTTTATCACATTTTGTTATCTTACAGCCTTATTCTACAATGGATTACATTGTTTTTTCCCCTCAATCTACACACAATATCCCATAATGACAAAGCAAAAACAGGTTGTTAGAAATGTTCACAAATGTATTAAAAAAACGGAAATATCATATTTACATAAGAATTCAGACTCTTTACTCAGTAATTTGTTGAAACAAATTTGGCAGTGATTGCAGCCTCGAGTGTTCTTGGGTATGATGCTACAAGCACACCTGTATTTGGGGAGTGTCTTCCATTCTTCTCTGCAGATCCTCTCAAGCTCTGTCAGGTTGGATGGGGAGCGTCGCTGCACAGCTATTTTCAGGTCTCTCCAGAGATGTTTGATCGGGTTCAAGTCCGGGCTCTGGCTGGGTTACTCAAGGACATTCAGAGACTTGAAGTCCTGAAGCCACTCTTGCGTTGTCTTGGCTGTGTGCTTAGGGTTGTTGTCCTGTTGGAAGATTAACCTTCGCCCCAGTCTGAGGTCCTGAGTGCACTGGAGCAGGTTTTCTCCAAGGATCTCACTCTACTTTGCTCCGTTCATCTTTCCTTCGATCCTGACTAGTCTCCCAGTCCCTGCTGCTGAAAAACATCCCCAAACATCCACAAAGCATGATGCTGCCACCACCATACTTCACCATAGGGATGGTGCCAGGTTTCCTCCAGACGTGACACTTGGCATTCAGGCCAAAGAGTTCAATCTTGGTTTCATCAGACCAGAGAATCTTGTTTCTCATGGTCTTAGAGTCCTTTAGTTGCCTTTTGGCGAACTCCGAGCGGGCTGTCATGTCCCTTTTACTGAGGAGTGGCTTCCGTCTGGCTTCAGTTCTCCCATCTCCACAGAGGAACTCTGGAGCTCTTTCAGAGTGACCATCGGGTTCTTGGTCACCTCTCGGATCAAAGCCCTTCTCCTACGATTGCTCAGTTTGGCCAAGCGGCCAGCTCTAAGAAGAGACTTGGTGATTCCAAACATCTTCCATTTAAGAATGATGGAGGCCACTGTGTTCTTGGGGACCTTCAATGCTGCAGACATTTTTTGGTACCCTTCCCCAGATCTGTGCCTCGACACAATCCTGTCTCGGAGCTCTACGCAGAGTTCCCTTGATCTCATGGCTTGGTTTTTGCTCTGACATGCACTGTCAACTGTGGGACCTTATATAAACAGGTGTGTGCCTTTCCAAATCATGTCCAATTAATTGAATTTACCACAGATGGATTCCAATCAAGTTGTAGAAACATATCAAGGATGATTAATGGAAACAGGATGAACCTGAGCTCAATTTCGAGTCTCATAGCAAATGGTCAGGTATTTCTAAAAACCTGTTTTCACTTTGTCATTATGGGGTACAGTGTGTAGATTGTTGAGGAAAATAAATAATTTAATCAATTTTAGAATAAGGCAGTAACGTAACAAAATGTGGAAAAAGAGAAGAAGTCTGAATACTTCCAGGATGCACTGTATTTACAGTAAATATATCAAGTAAATTTGAGATAAAAAATGTTTGTATCGACTCATCGTAAAGATGTAAAAAAAACAACAAAAAAAACACGGTCCATTGTTTGCAGCACTCGATCCACGGCTGTGCCGAGACTTTGCAACATGGTCGCGTGCTGCTGGACGCGCTCTTCCACTAGCAAAGGAGGGCTGAGTGCACCTGCTGACTCCATTTCTATGGTGCGTGTTTCTGTAAGGCGTCTAGGTGTAGCAGGTAAGGTGGAGTCAGGCACAGGGCACAGAGATGAGTAATACACGTAACTTAACTCAAAACAACAAATATTCCAAGAAGGAAAATAACCAAGCTCACGAACACAGTCCAACTTACAATGAACAAACACGCACAAAACCATGGGGAAACCAGAGGGTTAAATAAGGAACATATAATTATTGGAATGGAAACCAGGTGTGTACAATGAAGACAAAACAAATGGAAAACGAAAAGTGGATCGGTGGCGGCTAGAAAACCGGTGACGTCGACCGCCGAACGAACGAGAAGAGGGACCAACTTCGGCGGAAGTCATTACACTATACTAATTCTGCTAATTAGCAGCTAATTGCTGTGAGGCTGGCTCTCTGTCTGTGTTGAAAGAGTCTGGCAACCAAAGCTTGTTAAAGTCACTACTCTAGCGACAGGGACACTGGATTAGTGCACGTTGAAAGTAGCTTTATCTTCAAAGCAAGTACATCTGGTTACGATTGAACCTGTTGTTATAGTGGACAAGCTAACTAATACTATTGTTACATAAGGCGCAGGCATTAGGTCTAAGTCTTGAAAGAAATGACAACAGGCTAGATTTACGAAATGAACTGGTTTATTCTAACTCAAACCCTAGGTAAATGCCTTTGCTTCTGGGTATGCTGTGATATGGAAGAGACGGCAGGCAGGGATGAAACGGAGTGACAGGAACCTCTGACCTGGATGTAATACATCACCATCCAGACAGACTGACAGGAACCTCTGACCTGGATGTAATACAGTCACCATCCAGACAGACTGACAGGAACCTCTGAACCTCTGACCTGGATGTAATACAGCCACCATCCAGACAGACTGACAGGAACCTCTGGATGTAATACAGTCACCATCCAGACAGACTTACAGGAACCTCTGACCTGGATGTAATACAGTCACCATCCAGACAGACTGATAGGAACCTCTGACCTGGATGTAATACAGTCACCATCCAGACAGACTGACAGGAACCTCTGACCTGGATGTAATACAGTCACCATCCAGACAGACTGATAGGAACCTCTGACTGGATGTAATACAGTCACCATCCAGACAGACTGACAGGAACCTCTGGATGTAATACAGTCACCATCCAGACAGACTGACAGGAACCTCTGGATGTAATACAGTCACCATCCAGACAGACTGACAGGAACCTCTGACCTGGATGTAATACAGTCACCATCCAGACAGACTGACAGGAACCTCTGGATGTAATACAGTCACCATCCAGACAGACTGACAGGAACCTCTGACTGGATGTAATAGTCACCATCCAGACAGACTGACAGGAACCTCTGACCTGGATGTAATACAGTCACCATCCAGACAGACTGACAGGAACCTCTGACTGGATGTAATACAGTCACCATCCAGACAGACTGACAGAAACCTCTGGATGTAATACAGTCACCATCCAGACAGACTGACAGGAACCTCTGACCTGGATGTAATACAGTCACCATCCAGACAGACTGACAGGAAACTCTGACTGGATGTAATACAGTCACCATCCAGACAGACTGACAGGAACCTCTGACCTGGATGTAATACAGTCACCATCCAGACAGACTGACAGGAACCTCTGGATGTAATACAGTCACCATCCAGACAGACTGACAGGAACCTCTGGATGTAATACAGTCACCATCCAGACAGACTGACAGGAACCTCTGACCTGGATGTAATACAGTCACCATCCAGACAGACTGACAGGGACCTCTGACCTGGATGTAATACAGTCACCATCCAGACAGACTGACAGGAACCTCTGGATGTAATACAGTCACCATCCAGACAGACTGACAGGAACCTCTGGATGTAATACAGTCACCATCCAGACAGACTGACAGGAACCTCTGACCTGGATGTAATACAGTCACCATCCAGACAGACTGACAGGAACCTCTGGATGTAATACAGTCACCATCCAGACAGACTGACAGGAACCTCTGGATGTAATACAGTCACCATCCAGACAGACTGACAGGAACCTCTGACCTGGATGTAATACAGTCACCATCCAGACAGACTGACAGGAACCTCTGGATGTAATACAGTCACCATCCAGACAGACTGACAGGAACCTCTGACTGGATGTAATACAGTCACCATCCAGACAGACTGACAGGAACCTCTGACTGGATGTAATACAGTCACCATCCAGACAGACTGACAGGAACCTCTGGATGTAATACAGTCACCATCCAGACAGACTGACAGGAACCTCTGACCTGGATGTAATACAGTCACCATCCAGACAGACTGACAGGAACCTCTGGATGTAATACAGTCACCATCCAGACAGACTGACAGGAACCTCTGACCTGGATGTAATACAGTCACCATCCAGACAGACTGACAGGAACCTCTGACCTGGATGTAATACAGTCACCATCCAGACAGACTGACAGGAACCTCTGACCTGGATGTAATACAGTCACCATCCAGACAGACTGACAGGAACCTCTGACCTGGATGTAATACAGTCACCATCCAGACAGACTGACAGGAACCTCTGACCTGGATGTAATACAGTCACCATCCAGACAGACTGACAGGAACCTCTGACCTGGATGTAATACAGTCACCATCCAGACAGACTGACAGGAACCTCTGACTGGATGTAATACAGTCACCATCCAGACAGACTGACAGGAACCTCTGACTGGATGTAATACAGTCACCATCCAGACAGACTGACAGGAACCTCTGACTGGATGTAATACAGTCACCATCCAGACAGACTGACAGGAACCTCTGGATGTAATACAGTCACCATCCAGACAGACTGACAGGAACCTTTGACCTGGATGTAATACAGTCACCATCCAGACAGACTGACAGGAACCTCTGGATGTAATACAGTCACCATCCAGACAGACTGACAGGAACCTCTGACTGGATGTAATACAGTCACCATCCAGACAGACTGACAGGAACCTCTGACCTGGATGTAATACAGTCACCATCCAGACAGACTGACAGGAACCTCTGACCTGGATGTAATACAGTCACCATCCAGACAGACTGACAGGAACCTCTGACCTGGATGTAATACAGTCACCATCCAGACAGACTGTCAGGAACCTCTGACCTGGATGTAATACATCACCATCAAGACAGACTGACAGGAACCTCTGGCTGGATGTAATACAGTCACCATCTAGACAGACTGACAGGAACCTCTGGATGTAATACAGTCACCATCCAGACAGACTGACAGGAACCTCTGACCTGGATGTAATACAGTCACCATCCAGACAGACTGACAGGAACCTCTGACTGGATGTAATGCAGTCACCATCCAGACAGACTGACAGGAACCTCTGGATGTAATACAGTCACCATCCAGACAGACTGACAGGAACCTCTGACCTGGATGTAATACAGTCACCATCCAGACAGACTGACAGGAACCTCTGACCTGGATGTAATACAGTCACCATCCAGACAGACTGACAGGAACCTCTGACCTGGATGTAATACAGTCACCATCCAGACAGACTGACAGGAACCTCTGACCTGGATGTAATACAGTCACCATCCAGACAGACTGACAGGAACGTCTGACCTGGATGTAATACATCACCATCCAGACAGACTGACAGGAACCTCTGACCTGGATGTAATACAGTCACCATCCAGACAGACTGACAGGAACCTCTGGATGTAATACAGTCACCATCCAGACAGACTGACAGGAACCTCTGACTGGATGTAATACAGTCACCATCCAGACAGACTGACAGGAACCTCTGGATGTAATACAGTCACCATCCAGACAGACTGACAGGAACCTCTGACCTGGATGTAATACAGTCACCATCCAGACAGACTGACAGGAACCTCTGACCTGGATGTAATACAGTCACCATCCACTGGGATTGTGTGCTGTATCACCACCATCTCTCAAAACACACCTACTCTACCCATTATCAGGCAGCATCCCCACTCACACCAGTTTGTGTTTGGTTATGCCGACCCTCTAGCAGAGGTGCTTCAGTCAGCATGTCTGTGTTGTTACTGCTTCGAGAACAAACTCTTTGATCTGGGGCAACCATCGGCTCAGACATAAACAGCTTCAGTAGGTTTATTGGCTCCCTAACTAACATTATTCCATTCGTTGTAATAAACGCATTCTCTGACTCGGAGCTACTCAGTAAATTCAGCCATTTTTGGGAGTTCCAAAATATTCTCTATTGCCAGTGATGCAACAATGCCAATATGGCGATTTACAGTTACAGTTAGCTGGCGTTCTAAACCCAACTGTTTCCATTCCCCTTCAAGACATGAAGGTCAGTCAATACGGAACATTTCAAGAACTTTGAACGTTTCTTCAAGTGCAGTCGCAAAAACCATCAAGCACTACGATGAAACTGTCTCTCATGAGGACCGCCACAGGAAAGGAAGACCCAGAGTTACCTCTGCTGCAGAGGATAAGTTCATTAGAGTTACCAGCCTCAGAAATTGCAGTCCAAATAAATGCTTCACAGAGTTCAAGTAACAGACACATCTCAACATCAACTGTTCAGAGGAGACTGCGTGAATCAGGCCTTCATGGTCGAATTGCTGCAAAGAAACTACTAAAGGACACCAATAAGAAGAAGAGACTTGCTTGGGCCAAGAAACACGAGCAATGGACGTTAGACCGGTGGAAATCTGTCCTTTGGTCTGATAAGTCCCAATTTGAGATTTTTGGTTCCAACCGCTGTGTCATTATGAGACGCAGAGTAGGTGAATGGATGATCTCTGCATGTGTTGTTCCCACCGTGAAGCATGGAGGAGGAGGTGTGATGGTGCTTTGCTGGTGACACTGTCTGTGATTTATTTAGAATTTAAGCCACACTTAACCAGCATGGCTACCACAGCATTCTGCAGTGATACACCATCCCATCTGGATTGAGCTTAGTGGGACTATCATTTGTTTTTCAACAGGACAATGACCCAACACACCTCCAAGCTGTGTAAGGGCTATTTGACCAAGAAGAGTGATGGAGTGCCACATCAGATGACCTCGACCTCAACCCAATTGAGATGGTTTGGGATGAGTTGGACCGCAGAGTGAAGGAAAAGCAGCCAACAAATGCTCAGCATATGTGGGAACTCCTTCAAGACTGTTGGGAAAGCATTCCAGGTGAAGTTGGTTGAGAGAATAACAAGAGTTTGCAAAGCTTTCATCAAGGCAAAGGGTGACTACTTTGAAGAATCTCCAATACATAATATATTTTGATTTGTTTAACACTTTTTTTGGTTACTAAATGATTCCATATGTGTTATTTCATAGTTGTAATGTCT
Organism: Salmo trutta; assembly: GCF_901001165.1. NCBI lineage: Eukaryota > Metazoa > Chordata > Actinopteri > Salmoniformes > Salmonidae > Salmo > Salmo trutta. Next base: position 50,102,888 of record NC_042978.1, on the reverse strand, counting down.
TCACTATTATTCTACAATGTAGAAAATAGTAAAAATAAAGAAAAACTTGAATGAGTAGGTGTGTCGAAATTTTTTGACTGGTACTGTATATACTTTGTAAATATGTTTTTTAAAATGTTTTTCACAAAAGTAATGCAGTGGGCCTTTCAAAGTCCTGTAACTACTTTCCACAACTATGCCTTAGGTGTGTCCACATTTTTAATTGTATGTGTGGGGTACAGAGATGAGGTAGTCATTCAAAAATCATGTTAAACACTATTATTGCACACAGAGTGAATCAATGCAATTCATTATGTGACTTGTTAAGCACATTTTAACTCCTAAACTTATTTATGCTAGCCATTGAATACTTATTGACTCAAGACATTTCAGCTTTTAACTTTTTATTCATTTGTAAACATTTTAAAAAAAAACATAATAATTCCACTTCAGTTTTAAATTTAGGCTGTAACACAACACAGTTCGGAAAAAGTCAAGGGGTGTGAACACTTTCTGTAAATATACCAAGAAAATCTGTGAGATACACTTTCTTATATCGACTTGCATTTGAAAAAGTTTCTATACTAATTATGCTAATTAGAAGTTAATTGCTGTGAGGCTAGCTCTCTGTCTGTGTTGAAAAAAGATCTGTTGGTGTTATTTCCTACTCCATTGCTGTCCTTATTTGGCACGACAATGAGTGACAACTAGCTGGCATGATAGCACAAACAGACTGTCAGCCAGGCTAAATAGAACAGGTTTGTCACTACTGAACAGTCAGACAGTCAATCAGTCAGTCAGTCAGGCAGGCAGGCAGGCAGGCAGGCAGGCAGGCCGTCAGACAGTCAGTCAGTCAGACAGTCAGCCAGTCAGTCAGTCAGACAGTCAGTCAGTCAGTCAGTCAGTCAGTCAGTCAGTCAGTCAGTCAGTCAGTTAGTCAGCTAGTCAGACAGTCAGTCAGTCAGACAGTGAGTCAGTCAATCAGTCAGCTAGTCAGTCAGTCAAACAGTCAGACAGTCAGTCAGGCAGACAGTCAGTCAGCCAGTCAGTCAGACAGTCAGTCAGACAGTCAGCCAGTCAGACAGTCAGCTAGTCAGACAGTCAGTCAGCCAGTCAGTCAGTCAGCCAGTCAGCCAGTCAGTCAGTCAGCTAGTCAGACAGTCAGTCAGCCAGTCAGTCAGTCAGTCAGTCAGTCAGTCAGTCAGTCAGACAGTCAGCCAGTCAGTCAGTCAGTCAGTCAGCCAGTCAGTCAGTCAGCCAGTCAGTCAGCCAGTCAGTCAGTCAGCTAGTCAGACAGTCAGTCAGCCAGTCAGTCAGTCAGACAGTCAGTCAGTCAGTCAGTCAGCCAGTCAGTCAGTCAGTCAGTCAGACAGTCAGACAGTCAGACAGTCAGCCAGACAGTCAGTAAGCTAGTCAGTCAGTCAGCCAGTCAGTCAGCCAGTCAGTCAGTCAGTTAGTTAGCCAGTCAGCCTGTCAGTCTCTTCTCCCAACAAGATCTCACGGTCTCACTGCAGAATTAGACTTTTATCCACATCCTCCATATTACACATTTCAGAGTTGCTCCAAACGTTTTCAAAGTTAAGGGTTAAGTTTAGTCACTCATTCCGAATGATTCAAGTAAAGGTTAAGGTTTGGGACAGGGTTAAAACATTACGTTTAAGCACTTTTTCCAAATAAGGTATTGGGTTAAGGTTTGGGATAGGGTTAACCCCTTAAGGTCTAAGGGCCCGGGGCTTGGGTTTCTTCTATTCTAATATATGGAATTGTTTTAAGATGGTCATATGGAATTGTTTTAAGATGGTCATATGGAATTGTTTTAAGATGGTCATACCAATGATTATTAGGCTATTTTAATTTTAGGACCACTGTAAGTATAAAATGAATAAAAAAATCATAACTAACAATTATTTGACATCGTGTTCGTGAGACTCATCTTTCCATAAAGGGTCATATTCGTTTGCACACCAAACCGTTCAGACGCTACAGATGTCTCCTGGTCTGAGAGACTCCACTGTAGCTCTGACACCTTTCACCACAGATGCGGAAGGGCGACATCGGCAGATGTAGTGGATTGAGACGCAAAACAAAAACAACAACAACAACATATGTCTAGCTTAAACAGACAGATTTGTTTATTATGTTAATTAGATTTTGGCTGGGGGGCACAGACATCAACTGTAGGTTTAAACACTGTGGTGAAACAGGCCAGAGGCAGTCAGTCAGTCCCGAACGGCACTCTATTCCTTATGTAGTGAAATAGTGTGCATCAGAGTCCTATAGGCCCGTTATGGCCTCTATAGGGAACAGGGAACAATTTGGGCCACATCCAAGGAGGAACAGAAAAGTCATCAGGAGCACATCGGAATAAATGACTTGGTTATCTTGACATAGGCCTACTGCTGCTTAACGTATACCGTAGGTGACAACGTGAGATGCCAAGTCAGGAGATAGACTGACCCGCCAGTCTAGCTAGACTCAATCAACTACAAGGCAACAGCAGTAACGCTGAGGCCATGGAAGTAGAGGTTTATCTGGACTGTATACGTCTCTCTGAATAACAGTGTCTGCTAAATGACTACAAGGGAAACGCGTACATTTGGAGATTATACATGAACATGGAGAAAACAGTTGTAAGGATAAGACATCAGGGCCCTCCTCTTCAGTGCTGCTTGTACAGAGACTGTCATCATTTCAGGAACATCGCGTCGTTGTTTATCCCTTGTTTAGTAATTTCATAATATTTATATTTTTTCAGAATGTTCATAGGTGTATGTTTACATATGTGTGTATGTCTCTTTATGTGTGTGTGCCTCTCTCTATATATATATATATATGTGTGTGTGTGTGTGTGCTGAAGTCAGCCAGCCAGCCAGGCAGTAGGCAGGGCTAGGGGAGAAGATAGCGGGGAACGGCTAGCGGGGAGCGGCTAGCGGGGAACGGCTAGCGGGGAACGGCTAGCGGGGAGCGGCTAGCGGGGAACGGCTAGCGGGGAGCGGCTAGCGGGGAGCAGCTAGCGGGGAGCAGCTAGCGGGGAGCAGCTAGCGGGGAGCAGCTAGCGAGGAGCAGCTAGCGGGGAGCAGCTAGCGGCAGCTAGCGGGGAGCAGCTAGCGGGGAGCAGCTAGCGGGGAGCAGCGAGCGGGGAGCAGCGAGCGGGGAGCAGCGAGCGGGGAGCAGCTAGCGGGGAGCAGCTAGCGGGGAGCAGCAGGGTATCTGGGGTTCAGAGGTCAGTGGTGGATTTGAAGGTCAGGTCCTGGATACGGCTGGTGTTACAGCTCTTACAGAGGACATGGCCGTCCAGAGGGTAACAGCCCTGGTTGTCCCCTTCAGACAGCAGAGAGCCACAGTCCTGAAGAGAGAGAGAGACACACACACACACACACACACACACACACACACACACACACACACACACACACACACACAAACAGAGAGACACACACACACAAACAGAGACACACACACAATGTCATGATATGGTTACACACACCTGCGTATCACACACACAACGATACTAGTCTACACACACACACACACACACACACAAAAAGTCCTGATACACATGAACAAAGACATCAGTGTTTTGTGAGTCTGTGTGCATGGCTTGGCTAAGATGCACACAGGGAACAAAGCTATTTTCAGCTAGTAGAGGGGAGACCATAAAGGATGGCTGGAAATAGATCCCGCCTCAATGCTTTATAATACATTATACATGGAGGTGAGGACTATCCTACATTATACATGGAGGTGAGGACTTGGAGGTGAGGACTATCATACATTATACATGGAGGTGAGGACTATCATACATTATACATGGAGGTGAGGACTATCATACATTATACATGGAGGTGAAGACTATCATACATTATACATGGAGGTTAGGACTTTATCATACATTATACATGGAGGTGAGGACTTTATCATACATTATACATGGAGGTGAGGACTATCATACATTATACATGGAGGTGAGGACTATCATACATTATACATGGAGGTTAGGACTTTATCATACATTATACATGGAGGTGAGGACTTTATCATACATTATACATGGAGGTGAGGACTATCATACATTATACATGGAGGTGAGGACTTTATCATACATTATACATGGAGGTGAGGACTTTATCATACATTATACATGGAGGTGAGGACTTTATCATACATTATACATGGAGGTGAGGACTATCATACATTATACATGGAGGTGAGGACTTTATCATACATTATACATGGAGGTGAGGACTTTATCATACATTATACATGGAGGTGAGGACTTTATCATACATTATACATGGAGGTGAGGACTTTATCATACATTATACATGGAGGTGAGGACTTTATCATACATTATACATGGAGGTGAGGACTATCATACATTATATATGGAGGTGAGGACTTTATCATACATTATACATGGAGGTGAGGACTATCATACATTATACATGGAGGTGAGGACTATCATACATTATACATGGAGGTGAGGACTATCATACATTATATATGGAGGTGAGGACTATCATACATTATATATGGAGGTGAGGACTTTATCATACATTATACATGGAGGTGAGGACTATCATACATTATACATGGAGGTGAGGACTATCATACATTATACATGGAGGTGAGGACTATCATACATTATACATGGAGGTGAGGACTTTATCATACACGGAGGTGAGGACTTTATCATACACGGAGGTGAGGACTATCATACATTATACATGGAGGTGAGGACTATCATACATTATATATGAGGTGAGGACTATCATACATTATATATGAGGTGAGGACTATCATACATTATACATGGAGGTGAGGATAGACATACTGACATAGAGTACTGTAAAAAAATTTTTTTACAAACACACACCTCAGAGGTAACACTGTATAGTAGATACACACCTCACAGAGGTAACACTGTATAGTAGATACACACCTCACAGAGGTAACACTGTATAGTAGATACACACCTCAGCAGTAAAATTGTACAGTAGATACACACCTCACAGAGGTAACACTGTATAGTAGATACACACCTCAGCAGGTAAAATTGTACAGTAGATACACACCTCACAGAGGTAACACTGTATATTAGATACACACCTCAGCAGGTAAAATTGTATAGTAGATACACACCTCACAGCGGTAACACTATAGATGCACACCTCACAGAGGTAACACTGTATAGTAGATACACACCTCACAGAGGTAACACTGTATAGTAGATACACAACTCACAGAGGTAACACTGTATAGTAGATACACACCTCACAGTGGTAACACTATGGATACACACCTCACAGAGGTAACACTGTATAGTAGATACACACCTCACAGAGGTAACACTGTATAGTAGATACACACCTCACAGTGGTAACACTGTAAAGTAGATACACACCTCACAGAGGTAACACTGTATAGTAGATACACACCTCACAGCGGTAACACTATAGATACACAACTCACAGAGGTAACACTGTATAGTAGATACACAACTCACAGAGGTAACACTGTAAAGTAGATACACACCTCACAGAGGTAACACTATAGATACACACCTCACAGAGGTAACACTATAGATACACACCTCACAGAGGTAACACTGTAGATACACACCTCAGAGGTAACACTGTATAGTAGATACACACCTCACAGAGGTAACGCTGTATAGTAGATACACACCTCACAGCGGTAACACTATAGATACACACCTCACAGAGGTAACACTGTATAGTAGATACACACCTCACAGCGGTAACACTATAGATACACACCTCACAGAGGTAACACTGTATAGTAGATACACACCTCAGAGTGGTAACACTATAGATACACACCTCACAGAGGTAACACTATATAGTAGATACACACCTCACAGAGGTAACACTGTAGATACACACCTCACAGAGGTAACACTGTATAGTAGATACACACCTCACAGTGGTAACACTGTAAAGTAGATACACACCTCACAGAGGTAACACTGTATAGTAGATACACACCTCACAGCGGTAACACTATAGATACACAGCTCACAGAGGTAACACTGTATAGTAGATACACAACTCACAGAGGTAACACTGTAAAGTAGATACACACCTCACAGCGGTAACACTATAGATACACACCTCACAGAGGTAACACTGTATAGTAGATACACACCTCAGAGTGGTAACACTATAGATACACACCTCACAGAGGTAACACTATATAGTAGATACACACCTCACAGAGGTAACACTGTAGATACACACCTCACAGAGGTAACACTGTATAGTAGATACACACCTCACAGTGGTAACACTGTAAAGTAGATACACACCTCACAGAGGTAACACTGTATAGTAGATACACACCTCACAGCGGTAACACTATAGATACACAGCTCACAGAGGTAACACTGTATAGTAGATACACAACTCACAGAGGTAACACTGTAAAGTAGATACACACCTCACAGAGGTAACACTATAGATACACACCTCACAGCGGTAACACTGTAGATACACACCTCACAGAGGTAACACTGTAGATACACAACTCACAGTGGTAACACTGTATAGTAGATACACACCTCACTGCGGTAACACTGTATAGTAGATACACACCTCACAGAGGTAACACTATAGATACACACCTCACAGCGGTAACACTGTAGATACACACCTCACAGAGGTAACACTGTAGATACACAACTCACAGAGGTAACACTGTATAGTAGATACACACCTCACAGCGGTAACACTGTATAGTAGATACACACCTCACAGAGGTAACACTGTATAGTAGATACACACCTCAGCAGTAAAATTGTACAGTAGATACACACCTCACAGAGGTAACACTGTATAGTAGATACACACCTCACAGAGGTAACACTGTAGATACACACCTCACAGAGGTAACACTGTATAGTAGATACACACCTCACAGAGGTAACACTGTATAGTAGATACACACCTCAGCAGTAAAATTGTACAGTAGATACACACCTCACAGAGGTAACACTGTATAGTAGATACACACCTCACAGCGGTAACACTGTAGATACACACCTCACAGAGGTAACACTGTATAGTAGATACACACCTCACAGTGGTAACACTGTAAAGTAGATACACACCTCACAGAGGAAACACTGTATAGTAGATACACACCTCACAGAGGTAACGCTGTATAGTAGATACACACATCACAGCGGTAACACTATAGATACACACCTCACAGAGGTAACACTGTATAGTAGATACACACCTCACAGTGGTAACACTGTAGATACACACCTCACAGAGGTAACACTGTATAGTAGATACACACCTCACAGTGGTACTGTATAGTAGATACACACTTCACAGAGGTAACACTGTAAAGTAGATACACACCTCACAGAGGTAACACTGTATAGTAGATACACACCTCATAGTGGTAACACTGTAAAGTAGATACACACCTCACAGAGGTAACACTGTATAGTAGATACACACCTCACAGAGGTAACGCTGTATAGTAGATACACACCTCACAGCGGTAACACTATAGATACACACCTCACAGAGGTAACACTGTATAGTAGATACACACCTCACAGTGGTAACACTGTAGATACACACCTCACAGAGGTAACACTGTATAGTAGATACACACCTCACAGGGGTAACACTATAGATACACACCTCACAGAGGTAACACTGTATAGTAGATAAACACCTCACAGAGGTAACACTGTAGATACACACCTCACAGAGGTAACACTGTATAGTAGATACACACCTCACAGCGGTAACACTATAGATACACAACTCACAGAGGTAACACTGTATAGTAGATACACAACTCACAGAGGTAACACTGTAAAGTAGATACACACCTCACAGAGGTAACACTGTAGATACACACCTCACAGAGGTAACACTGTATAGTAGATACACACCTCACAGTGGTAACACTGTAAAGTAGATACACACCTCACAGCGGTAACACTGTATAGTAGATACACACCTCACAGAGGTAACACTGTATAGTAGATACACACCTCAGAGTGGTAACACTATAGATACACACCTCACAGAGGTAACACTGTATAGTAGATACACACCTCACAGAGGTAACACTGTATTGTAGATACACACCTCACAGAGGTAACACTGTAGATACACACCTCACAGAGGTAACACTGTATAGTAGATACACACCTCACAGAGGTAACACTGTAGATACACACCTCACTGAGGTAACACTGTATAGTAGATACACACCTCACAGCGGTAACACTATAGATACACAACTCACAGAGGTAACACTGTATAGTAGATACACAACTCACAGCGGTAACACTGTAAAGTAGATACACACCTCACAGAGGTAACACTGTATAGTAGATACACACCTCACAGTGGTAACACTGTATAGTAGATACACACCTCACAGCGGTAACACTGTAAAGTAGATACACACCTCACAGAGGTAACACTGTATAGTAGATACACACCTCACAGAGGTAACACTGTAGATACACACCTCACAGCGGTAACACTGTAGATACACACCTCACAGAGGTAACACTGTATAGTAGATACACACCTCACAGAGGTAACACTGTAGATACACAACTCACAGCGGTAACACTGTAGATACACACCTCACAGAGGTAACACTATAGATACACACCTCACAGAGGTAACACTGTATAGTAGATACACACCTCACAGCGGTAACACTGTAGATACACACCTCACAGAGGTAACACTGTATAGTAGATACACACCTCACAGAGGTAACACTATAGATACACACCTCACAGAGGTAACACTGTATAGTAGATACACACCTCACAGCGGTAACACTATAGATACACACCTCACAGAGGTAACACTGTATAGTAGATACACACCTCACAGAGGTAACACTGTATAGTAGATACACAACTCACAGAGGTAACACTATAGATACACACCTCACAGAGGTAACACTGTATAGTAGATACACACCTCACAGAGGTAACACTATAGATACACACCTCACAGAGGTAACACTGTATAGTAGATACACACCTCACAGAGGTAACACTATAGATACACACCTCACAGAGGTAACACTGTATAGTAGATACACACCTCACAGCGGTAACACTATAGATACACACCTCACAGAGGTAACACTATAGATACACACCTCACAGAGGTAACACTGTAGATACACACCTCACAGCGGTAACACTGTATAGTAGATACACACCTCACAGAGGTAACACTATAGATACACACCTCACAGAGGTAACACTATAGATACACACCTCACAGAGGTAACGCTGTATAGTAGATACACACCTCACAGAGGTAACACTGTAGATACACACCTCACAGCGGTAACACTGTATAGTAGATACACACCTCACAGAGGTAACACTGTAGATACACACCTCACAGAGGTAACACCGTATAGTAGATACACACCTCACAGAGGTAACGCTGTATAGTAGATACACACCTCACAGCGGTAACACTATAGATACACACCTCACAGAGGTAACACTGTATAGTAGATACACAACTCACAGAGGTAACACTGTATAGTAGATACACAACTCACAGAGGTAACACTATAGATACACACCTCACAGAGGTAACACTATAGATACACACCTCACAGAGGTAACACTGTAGATACACACCTCACAGCGGTAACACTGTATAGTAGATACACACCTCACAGAGGTAACGCTGTATAGTAGATACACACCTCACAGCGGTAACACTATAGATACACACCTCACAGAGGTAACACTGTATAGTAGATACACAACTCACAGAGGTAACACTGTAGATACACACCTCACAGCGGTAACACTGTATAGTAGATACACACCTCACAGTGGTAACACTGTAGATACACACCTCACAGAGGTAACACTGTATAGTAGATACACACCTCACAGAGGTAACACTGTATAGTAGATACACACCTCACAGAGGTAACACTGTATAGTAGATACACACCTCACAGAGGTAACACTGTAGATACACACCTCACAGAGGTAACACTGTATAGTAGATACACACCTCACAGTGGTAACACTGTATAGTAGATACACACCTCACAGCGGTAACACTGTAAAGTAGATACACACCTCACAGAGGTAACACTGTATAGTAGATACACACCTCACAGAGGTAACACTGTAGATACACACCTCACAGCGGTAACACTGTAGATACACACCTCACAGAGGTAACACTGTATAGTAGATACACACCTCACAGAGGTAACACTGTAGATACACAACTCACAGCGGTAACACTGTAGATACACACCTCACAGAGGTAACACTATAGATACACACCTCACAGAGGTAACACTGTATAGTAGATACACACCTCACAGCGGTAACACTGTAGATACACACCTCACAGAGGTAACACTGTATAGTAGATACACACCTCACAGAGGTAACACTATAGATACACACCTCACAGAGGTAACACTGTATAGTAGATACACACCTCACAGCGGTAACACTATAGATACACACCTCACAGAGGTAACACTGTATAGTAGATACACACCTCACAGAGGTAACACTGTATAGTAGATACACAACTCACAGAGGTAACACTATAGATACACACCTCACAGAGGTAACACTGTATAGTAGATACACACCTCACAGAGGTAACACTATAGATACACACCTCACAGAGGTAACACTGTATAGTAGATACACACCTCACAGAGGTAACACTATAGATACACACCTCACAGAGGTAACACTGTATAGTAGATACACACCTCACAGCGGTAACACTATAGATACACACCTCACAGAGGTAACACTATAGATACACACCTCACAGAGGTAACACTGTAGATACACACCTCACAGCGGTAACACTGTATAGTAGATACACACCTCACAGAGGTAACACTATAGATACACACCTCACAGAGGTAACACTATAGATACACACCTCACAGAGGTAACGCTGTATAGTAGATACACACCTCACAGAGGTAACACTGTAGATACACACCTCACAGCGGTAACACTGTATAGTAGATACACACCTCACAGAGGTAACACTGTAGATACACACCTCACAGAGGTAACACCGTATAGTAGATACACACCTCACAGAGGTAACGCTGTATAGTAGATACACACCTCACAGCGGTAACACTATAGATACACACCTCACAGAGGTAACACTGTATAGTAGATACACAACTCACAGAGGTAACACTGTATAGTAGATACACAACTCACAGAGGTAACACTATAGATACACACCTCACAGAGGTAACACTATAGATACACACCTCACAGAGGTAACACTGTAGATACACACCTCACAGCGGTAACACTGTATAGTAGATACACACCTCACAGAGGTAACGCTGTATAGTAGATACACACCTCACAGCGGTAACACTATAGATACACACCTCACAGAGGTAACACTGTATAGTAGATACACAACTCACAGAGGTAACACTGTAGATACACACCTCACAGCGGTAACACTGTATAGTAGATACACACCTCACAGTGGTAACACTGTAGATACACACCTCACAGAGGTAACACTGTATAGTAGATACACACCTCACAGAGGTAACACTGTATAGTAGATACACACCTCACAGAGGTAACACTGTATAGTAGATACACACCTCACAGAGGTAACACTGTAGATACACACCTCACAGAGGTAACACTGTATAGTAGATACACACCTCACAGAGGTAACACTGTAGATACACACCTCACAGAGGTAACACTGTATAGTAGATACACACCTCACAGAGGTAACACTGTATAGTAGATACACACCTCACAGAGGTAACACTGTATAGTAGATACACACCTCACAGAGGTAACACTATAGATACACACCTCACAGAGGTAACACTGTATAGTAGATACACACCTCACAGCGGTAACACTGCACGTGGAAGTCCCGATCCAAGGCGACGATACGAACAGTCTCTTCCTGGCCTGGAGCCGGCATGATGGGCTCAGAACACACACAGCAACGAGGGGCAAACTTCCTGATGAGGAGGAGGGGAGAGACAGAGGAGAGGAGGGGAGAAGGGGACAGAGGAGAGAGAGAGAGGGGAGGGGGAGAGAAGGGGACAGAGGAGAGAGAGAGAGGGGAGGGGGAGAGAAGGAGGAGAGAGAGACAGAGGGGAGAGGGAGAGACAGAGGAGAGGAGGGGAGAAGGGGATAGAGGAGAGAGACAGAGGGGAGGGGGAGAGAAGGAGGAGAGAGAGACAGAGGGGAGAGGGAGAGACAGAGGAGAGGAGGGGAGAAGGGGACAGAGGAGAGAGAGAGAGGGGAGGGGGAGAGAAGGAGGCGAGAGAGACAGAGGGGAGAGGGAGAGACAGAGGGGAGGGAGAGGGGGAGAGACATAGTGGAGGGGAGCGAGAGAGAGAGATAGAGGGGAAGGGCAGACAAAGAGAGTAGAGAGAGACAGAGGAGAGCGAGAGAGAGACACAAAGGGGAGGGGGAGAGAGAGACAGAGAGAAGGAGAGAGAGGGAAAGAGATGTAAGGGGGAGAGAGAGTTGGGAGGGGGAGAAAGAGCGGAAGGGAAGAGAGACAGAGGAGAGTAGGAGAGTGGGAGAGAGGGAGGAGAGAGAGGGAGATACGTAAAGGGGGAGCGAGAGGGGAGAGGGAGAGATGTAAGGGGGAGAGAGAGACAGTGGGGAGGGGGAGAGAGAGAGACAGAGGGGAGGGGGAGAGAGGGAGGAAAGAGATACAGAGGGGAGGGAGAGAGAGAGACAGAGGGGAGGGGGAGAGAGGGAGGAAAGAGATACAGAGGGGAGGGGGAGAGAAAACATAAGAATGTACATATGAATACAAATAAACTGTGAAATCAATTAGTGATCTTCTAACTGCAGGTGACTGAACTAAATACATACAGGGAACACCTAGAGGAGGAACAGGTCTCTCTAACAAGAAGATCCTCGAGGAAGTGAAGACAGCTCCTATCAGGGGATTGGAGGTGAGGCCCAATGAATGGCTCAGAATCAAGAAGTGAGGTGGCTTGGTGATTGGCTCAGAACCAGAAAAGTGAGATGGGTGGTGGTTTTGTGATTGGCTCAGAATCAGGAAGTGAGGTGGGTGGTGGCTTTGTGATTGGCTCAGAACCAGGAAGTGAGGTGGGTGGTGGCTTTGTGATTGGCTCAGAACCAGGAAGTGAGTTGGGTGGTGGGTTGGTGAAAACATCTGTTCGTCGACATAAAGGGTGCAATCTTCTGCCCAGGTGTTGCTGACGCCAGATATTACAGCGCCTGGATAAGTATTTTACATATCAGTTAACCATTGGTTGATGTGTGCAACGTCTGAGCAGGGAAACACGACCAGACTGCTTTGTTGAAGTCAGGCTTGTCACACCGTTAGCAGCGTTAGCAGGGGAACGTGACCAGACTGCTTTGTTGAAGTCAGGCTTGTCACACCGTTAGCAGGGGAACGCGACCAGACTGCTTTGTTGAAGTCAGGCTTGTCACACCGTTAGCAGGGGAACGCGACCAGACTGCTTTGTTGAAGTCAGGCTTGTCACACCGTTAGCAGCGTTAGCAGGGGAACGTGACCAGACTGCTTTGTTGAAGTCAGGCTTGTCACACCGTTAGCAGGGGAACGCGACCAGACTGCTTTGTTGAAGTCAGGCTTGTCACACCGTTAGCAGGGGAACGCGACCAGACTGCTTTGTTGAAGTCAGGCTTGTCACATCGTTAGCAGCGTTAGCAGGGGAACGTGACCAGACTGCTTTGTTGAAGTCAGGCTTGTCACACCGTTAGCAGGGGAACGCGACCAGACTGCTTTGTTGAAGTCAGGCTTGTCACACCGTTAGCAGGGGAACGCGACCAGACTGCTTTGTTGAAGTCAGGCTTGTCACACCGTTAGCAGCGTTAGCAGGGGAACGTGACCAGACTGCTTTGTTGAAGTCAGGCTTGTCACACCGTTAGCAGGGGAACGCGACCAGACTGCTTTGTTGAAGTCAGGCTTGTCACACCGTTAGCAGTGTTAGCAGGGGAACGCGACCAGACTGCTTTGTTGAAGTCAGGCTTGTCACAACGTTAGCAGCGTTGGCAGGGGAACGCGACCAGACTGCTTTGTTGAAGTCAGGCTTGTCACAACGTTAGCAGTGTTAGCAGGGGAACGCGACCAGACTGCTTTGTTGAAGTCAGGCTTGTCACAACGTTAGCAGCGTTGGCAGGGGTACGCGACCAGACTGCTTTGTTGAAGTCAGGCTTGTCACAACGTTAGCAGCGTTAGCAGGGGAACGCGACCAGACTGCTTTGTTGAAGTCAGGCTTGTCACACCGTTAGCAGCGTTGGTAGAAAGTGAAAGTTTCTGGTTTTCAGGGACACAGTATTTTCAACCTAACTTCTGTTTCCTCTGAAAAACACAAGTGCGGACTCTGCTCAGGCGTCTTGCTACGTTAACTTCGTCATGAGGAATTAACCAGCAGGTTTTTTTATTTCACAAGACTTTTTGTTTACTTTCTGAACGTGAGGTTAGACGATTTTTACTTCTGTTTCTCTTCACAACTTAATGTACAGGCCATTTATTAGCCAATAAAACGAACATACATTATATTCATTCCTTTACACTTGTGTATATATATGGTTGTTGTTGTGAAATTGTTACGTTAGATTACTTGTTAGATATTACTGCACGGTCGGAACTAGAAGCACAAGCATTTCGCTACACTCGCATTAACACCTGCTAACCACGTGTACGTGACAAATAAAATGTTATTTGATTTGATATACTTGGGTGTGTGTGTGTCCCTCTGTCTGAGTGTGTGTTTGCAGCAGCCCCCCCTTACTTGTGGAAGTCGTCGATGCAGTGGATGTGGTTGGCAGAGTCCACGGTGAAGGGTATGCCGTCCAGGCTGCGCTGACACACCACACAGGTGAAGCAGTGTGGGTGGTAGGCCTTCCCTGTAGCCCGCAGGACACGCTCCATGATAGGCTTACTGCAGATGTTACAGGACTCCAGGGTGTTCTGAAAAACACACACACACAACAGTTATGTCAATAAAAAGGAAAAGGTCTCTTTCAATAACAGAAAACTCAAGAGATTTTTGTCAATGGAGAGAGCATGTGTAAATGTAGCAAGGGAGATGTGTTCCCTTGATAGAAACGAGAGGAACGGAAGGTCATTATTGAAGACTCGTGCCCTCACTTTAAAAAAAAAAAACGAACCCTAAACCTAACCCTTGTCATGTGGTGCAATAATTCACTGTATAGTAGATACACACCTCACAGAGGTAACACTGTAAAGTAGATACACACCTCACAGAGGTAACACTGTAAAGTAGATACACACCTCACAGAGGTAACACTGTAAAGTAGATACACACCTCACAGAGGTAACACTATAGATACACACCTCACAGAGGTAACACTATAGATACACACCTCACAGAGGTAACACTGTATAGTAGATACACACCTCACAGAGGTAACACAGAGGTAATTCACTGGGCTTATAAGAGTGAATAAGGGGCTTCCATACGTTTTTCGATTGAACCTTTATTTAACTGGGCAAATTCAGTTAAGAACAAATTCTTATTTTCAATGAAGGCCTAGGAAAAGTGGGTTAACTGCCTTGTTCAGGGGCAGAACGACTGATTTTTACCTTGTCCTGCTCGGGGATTCTATCAAGCAACCTTTCGGTTACTAGTCCAACGCTCTAACCACTAGTCTACCTGCCGCCTCTAAACTCTAACCACTAGACTACCTGCCTCCTCTAACCACTAGGCTACCTGCCTCCTCTAACCACTAGGCTACCTGCCTCCTCTAACCACTAGGCTACCTGCCTCCTCTAACCACTAGTCTACCTGCCTCCTCTAACCACTAGACTACCTGCCTCCTCTAACCACCAGGCTACCACTAGGCTACCTGCACTAACCACTAGGCTACCTGCCTCCTCTAACCACTAGGCTACCTGCCTCCTCTAACCACTAGGCTACCTGCCTCCTCTAACCACTAGGCTACCTGCCTCCTCTAACCACTAGGCTACCTGCCTCCTCTAACCACTAGGCTACCTGCCTCCTCTAACCACTAGGCTACCTGCCTCCTCTAACCACTAGGCTACCTGCCTCCTCTAACCACTAGGCTACCTGCCTCCTCTAACCACTAGGCTACCTGCCTCCTCTAACCACTAGGCTACCTGCCTCCTCTAACCACTAGGCTACCTGCCTCCTCTAACCACTAGGCTACCTGCCCCTCTAACCACTAGGCTACCTGCCTCCTCTAACCACTAGGCTACCTGCCTCCTCTAACCACTAGGCTACCTGCCTCCTCTACGCTCTAACCACTATGCTACCTGCCCCCTCTACACTCTAACCACTATGCTACCTGCCACCTCTACACTATAACCACTATGCTACCTGCCACCTCTACACTATAACCACTATGCTACCTGCCACCTCTACACTCTAACCACTATGCTACCTGCCACCTCTACACTATAACCACTATGCTACCTGAAAGTGACTGGTAGCAGGAAACAGATTTAAACAGGGCTGAAAGGTGACTGGTAGCAGGATACAGATTTAAACAGGGCTGAAAGGTGACTGGTAGCAGGAAACAGATTTAAACAGGGCTGAAAAGTGACTGGTAGCAGGAAACAGATTTAAACAGGGCTGAAAAGTGACTGGTAGCAGGAAACAGATTTAAACAGGGCTGAAAGGTGACTGGTAGCAGGATACAGATTTAAACAGGGCTGAAAAGTGACTGGTAGCAGGATACAGATTTAAACAGGGCTGAAAGGTGACTGGTAGCAGGATACAGATTTAAACAGGGCTGAAAAGTGACTGGTAGCAGGAAACAGATTTAAACAGGGCTGAAAAGTGACTGGTAGCAGGAAACAGATTTAAACAGGGCTGAAAAGTGACTGGTAGCAGGAAACAGATTTAAACAGGGCTGAAAGGTGACTGGTAGCAGGAAACAGATTTAAACAGGGCTGAAAGTGACTGGTAGCAGGATACAGATTTAAACAGGGCTGAAAGGTGACTGGTAGCAGGATACAGATTTAAACAGGGCTGAAAGGTGACTGGTAGCAGGATACAGATTTAAACAGGGCTGAAAGGTGACTGGTAGCAGGAAACAGATTTAAACAGGGCTGAAAGGTGACTGGTAGCAGGATACAGATTTAAACAGGGCTGAAAAGTGACTGGTAGCAGGATACAGATTTAAACAGGGCTGAAAAGTGACTGGTAGCAGGATACAGATTTTAAACAGGGCTGAAAGGTGACTGGTAGCAGGAATAGACAAATACAGAGCCTTCAGAGAGTATTCACACCCCTTGACTTCCACATTTTGTTGTGTTACAGCCTGAATATAAAATTAATTCAATTGATAATTTTTGTCACTGGCCTAACCACAATACCCCATAATGTCAAAGTGTTATATTGTTTTTAGACATTTTTACAAATTAATTAAAAATGAAAATCTGAAAAGTCTTAATAAGTATTCAGCCCCTTTAGTATGGCAAGCCTAAATACATTGAGTGGTTCTGTTCTAGAATGTATCTCTACGTTGAGTGGTTCTGGTCTAGAATGTATCTCTCCGTTGAGTGGTTCTGTTCTAGAATGTATCTCTACGTTGAGTGGTTCTGGTCTAGAATGTATCTCTACGTTGAGTGGTTCTGTTCTAGAATGTATCTCTACGTTGAGTGGTTCTGGTCTAGAATGTATCTCTACGTTGAGTGGTTCTGTTCTAGAATGTATATCTACGTTGAGTGGTTCTGTTCTAGAATGTATCTCTACGTTGAGTGGTTCTGTTCTAGAATGTATCTCTCCGTTGAGTGGTTCTGTTCTAGAATGTATCTCTACATTGAGTGGTTCTGTTCTAGAATGTATCTCTACGTTGAGTGGTTCTGGTCTAGAATGTATCTCTACGTTGAGTGGTTCTGTTCTAGAATGTATCTCTACGTTGAGTGGTTCTGGTCTAGAATGTATCTCTACGTTGAGTGGTTCTGTTCTAGAATTTATCTCTACGTTGAGTGGTTCTGTTCTAGAATGTATCTCTACGTTGAGTGGTTCTGGTCTAGAATGTATCTCTACGTTGAGTGGTTCTGTTCTAGAATGTATCTCTACGTTGAGTGGTTCTGGTCTAGAATGTATCTCTACGTTGAGTGGTTCTGTTCTAGAATGTATCTCTACGTTGAGTGGTTCTGGTCTAGAATGTCCCTCCCTCTCTCTCTCTCTCTCTCTGAGGGATTCTGATTAGCAGAGTATTCTCAAACACAAACACAGTTGTTTTTCACCCACCTAGCGACCGCCATTCCCCCCTCTGATTGGTGAGTGGGTCAGAGGGGGCTGCAAATACATCCACTTTGTGATGACTGCAGGTTTTCCCCCTCCAGGCTGGAAGGCTCGCTGGGCAGGCGGCCCGCAGGGGGACGTGGCAGACCCATCCAACTCTGTCTGATCTCAGACATCCCTCTCCTTAATAATATCTACACTGCCATTTGTTACTCCGATATTTCATAAATAATGATTTTCTCTCTCTAAACAGCTCTGCAATTACAGGGGGACTGGGGAGGGAAGGGAAGACGATGGAGATAGCATCAATTAGCTGACTGATAGGCCATGTGATTGGCTGATGGGGAGGGGGCTGTGCTCAGGCATTTCCTGGATCTCTGCATCTTTCTCTCTGCATTTCTCTCTCTCTCTACCTCTGCCTCTCTCTTTCTCTCTCTCTCAATTCAATTCAAGGGCTTTATTGGCATGAGAAACATATGTTAACATTTTGCCAAAGCAAAAATGAACAGTAAACATTACCCTTAAAAAAGTTCCAAAAGAATAAAGACATTTCAAATGTCATATGTCTATATACATTGTTGTAATGATGTGCAAATAGTTAAAGTACAAAAAGGGAAAATAAATAAACATAAATATGGGTTGTATTTACAATGGTGTTTGTTCTTCACTGGTTGACCTTTTCTTGTGGCAACAGGTCACACATCTTGCTGCTGTGATATTTCACCCAGTAGATATGGGAGTTTAGCAAACATTATTTTTTGAATTCTTTGTGGATCTGTGTAATCGGAGGGAAATATGTGTCTCTAATATGGTCATACATTTGGCAGGAGGTTAGGAAGTACAGCTCAGTTTCCACCTCATTTTGTGGGCAGTGTTGCACATAACCTGTCTTCTCTTGAGAGCCAGGTCTGCCTACGGCGGCCTTTCTCAATAGCAAGGCTATGCTCACTGAGTCTGTACATAGTCAAAGCTTTCCTTAAGTTTGGGTCAGTCACAGTGGTCAGGTATTCTGCCACTGTGTACTTTCTGTTTAGGGCTGTCATGATGTTGGCCTGATGGGGGAGGTTTATGACCCCCATAAATACCTTCCCCCCGTTTCTCTCTCTCTACTATATAGAGTGGACTCTGGAAAAGCCCTTTGTTACATAGAGAGTCTGGTAACATCAAAAGGTGGGAAACTGAACCCTATTTCGGTAATCCAACCAGTTGAAAATATGCGTTGATACTTAATGAATATGATGTCAGATCAGTTGGCGTCTGAAACATTATGACTGATGACAAGACGACATAAACTGTATCTGGGAAAGTCTACACATTCTAGTTATCAGATTCACATGGAATTGTTGTGCAATTTAAATGTTTAAATATGAAACTATTTGTGAAAAGATGAAATGTAATTTTTAGCTTCTTAATGAGAGAATGGTTTGTCATAAGAACACCACTCCGCTCACTCAGAGGCCCAAGTGAACAGACATGGGCTGATGTTTAGGCCGAGGTATGTATCGTTTTTTGTGTGCTCTAGGGCAACGGTGTCTAGATGGAATTTGTATTTGTGTTCCTGGCAACTGGACATTTTTTGGAACACCATTATTTTTGTCTTACTGAGATTTACTGTCAGGGCCCAGGTCTGACAGAATCTGTGCAGAAGATCTAGGTGCTGCTGTTGGCCCTCCTTGGTTGGGGACAGAAGCACCAGATCATCAGCAAACAGTAGACATTTGACTTCAGATTCTAGTAGGGTGAGGCCGGTTGCTGGAGAATGTTCTAGTGCCCTCGCCAATTTGTTGATATATATGTTGAAGAGGGTGGTGCTTATGCTGCATCCCTGTCTCACCCCACGGTCCTGTGGGAAGAAATGTATGTTTAATGCCTATTTTAACCGCACACTTGTTGTTTGTGTACATGTATTTGATAATGTCATATGCTTCCCCCCCAATGCTACTTTCCATCAATTTGTATAGCAGACCCTCATGCCAAATTGAGTCAAAAGCTTTTTTTTAAATCAACAAAGCATGAAAATACTTTACTTTTGTTTTGTTTTGTTTGTTTGTCAATAAGGGTGTATACGTGGTCTGGCATATGGTATTTTGGTAAAAAGCTAATTTGACATTTGCTCAGGACATTGTTTTCATGGAGGAAATATTGGAGTCTGCTGTTAATGATAATGCAGAGGATTATTTCCCGAGATTTCTGCTGACGGATATTCTACCGGAACTATTCAAATTTGTCTCCACTGTTGTGGATTGGGGTGATCAGGCTTTGGTTTAAAATATTAGGGAGGATAATGTTGAAGAGTTTAATTGAGCTGCTTTCTGTTGTTCTTTTTTTCTTCGTGTATTTCTGTATTGTTTTAGTGTTTCACCATAGTGAAAGTGTAGTTTCTGGTTTTCTGGTTCTTTATGTGTTTTTGTTGGTTCCTCAATTTCTTTCTTAGGTTTTTACATTCTTCATAAAAAACATTTCTCATTGTTGTTAAGTTGTTATCTTAGGTTTTCTGCTGATAGGTTAAATATATTGTTCAAGCTTCCTACTGCTAAGTTTAAACCTTCACTATTGCAAGAAAACATTTTGTCTAGGAAGTTGTCTAGGAGGGATTGGATTTGTTGTTGGCCATTAGTTGTTTGGTAGGTTTCTAAACTACCTTCCTTCATTCTATAGCATCTCTTAATAGTATGCAGTTCCTCTGGCTTTGATGCCTCATGATTGAGTATTACTCTGTTCAAGTAGAGTGTGGTTTTGCTGTGATCTGATAGGGGTGTTAGTGGGCTGACTGTGGACGCTCTGAGAGACTCTGGGTTGAGGTCAGAGATAAAGTAGTCTACAGTACTACTGCCAAGAGATGAGCTATAGGTGTACCAACCGTAGGAGTCCCCTCGAAGCCTACCATTGACTACGTACATACCCAGCGTTCAACAGAGCTGCAGGAGTTGTGACCCATTTTTGTTGGTTATGTTGTCATAGTTATCTCGGGGGTCATATGGGGGAGGGAATACTGTCACCTCCAGGTAGGTGTTTGTCCCCCTGTGTGCTGAGGGTGTCAGGTTCTTGTCCAGTTCTGGCATTTAGGTCGCCACAGACTAGTACATGTCCCTGGGCCTGGAAATGATTGATTTCCCCCTCTAGGATGGAGAAGCTGTCTTCATTAAAGTATGGGGATTCTATTGGGGGGATATAGGTAGGATGGAGAAGCTGTCTTCATTAAAGTATGGGGATTCTAGTGGGGGGATATAGGTAGGATGGAGAAGCTGTCTTCATTAAAGTATGGGGATTCTAGTGGGGGGATATAGGTAGGATGGAGAAGCTGTCATCGTTAAAGTATGGGGATTCTAGTGGGGGGATATAGGTAGGATGGAGAAGCTGTCTTCATTAAAGTATGGGGATTCTAGTGGGGGGATATAGGTAGGATGGAGAAGCTGTCATCGTTAAAGTATGGGGATTCTAGTGGGGGGATATAGGTAGGATGGAGAAGCTGTCATCGTTAAAGTATGGGGATTCTAGTGGGGGGATATAGGTAGGATGGAGAAGCTGTCATCGTTAAAGTATGGGGATTCTAGTGGGGGGATATAGGTAGGGATGGAGAAGCTGTCTTCATTAAAGTATGGGGATTCTAGTGGGGGGATATAGGTAGCACACAGGAGGACATTTTTCTCTGTTGAGATCATTTCCTGGTTAATTTCTAGCCAAATGTAAAATGTTCCTGTTCTGATGAATTGAATAGAGTGAGTTAGGTCTGCACTATACCAAATTAACATACCCTCTGAGTCTCTTCCCTGTTTCACACCTGGTAGTTTGGTGGATGGGACTACCAGCTCTTTGTAACGTCTCTCTCTCTCTCACTAACTATCAATCTCTCTCTCTAACTATCAATCTCTCTCTCTAACTACCAATCTCTCTCTCTAACTACCAATCTCTCTCTCTAACTACCAATCTCTCTCTCTAACTATCAATCTCTCTCTCTAACTATCAATCTCTCTCTCTAACTACCAATCTCTCTCTCTAACTACCAATCTCTCTCTCTAACTACCAATCTCTCTCTCTAACTATCAATCTCTCTCTCTAACTACCAATCTCTCTCTCTAACTACCAATCTCTCTCTCTAACTATCAATCTCTCTCTCTAACTATCAATCTCTCTCTCTAACTACCAATCTCTCTCTCTAACTACCAATCTCTCTCTCTAACTACCAATCTCTCTCTCTAACTATCAATCTCTCTCTCTAACTACCAATCTCTCTCTCTAACTATCAATCTCTCTCTCTAACTATCAATCTCTCTCTCTAACTATCAATCTCTCTCTCTAACTACCAATCTCTCTCTCTAACTATCAATCTCTCTCTCTAACTATCAATCTCTCTCTCTAACTACCAATCTCTCTCTCTCTCTGCCTATCAATCTCTCTCTCTAACTACCAATCAATCTCTCTCTCTAACTACCAATCAATCTCTCTCTCTAACTACCAATCAATCTCTCTCTAACTACCAATCAATCTCTCTCTCTAACTACCAATCAATCTCTCTCTCTAACTACCAATCAATCTCTCTCTCTAACTACCAATCAATCTCTCTCTCTAACTACCAATCAATCTCTCTCTCTAACTACCAATCAATCTCTCTCTCTAACTACCAATCAATCTCTCTCTCTAACTACCAATCTCTCTCTCTAACTACCAATCTCTCTCTCTAACTACCAATCTCTCTCTCTAACTGTCAATCTCTCTCTCTAACTATCAAACTCTCTAACTACCAATCTCTCTAACTACCAATCAATCTCTCTCTCTCTCTGCCTATCAATTTCTCTCTCTAACTATCAATCTCTCTCTCTAACTATCAATCTCTCTCTCTAACTATCAATCTCTCTCTCTAACTACCAATCTCTCTCTCTAACTACCAATCTCTCTCTCTAACTATCAATCTCTCTCTCTAACTACCAATCTCTCTCTCTAACTACCAATCTCTCTTTCTAACTATCAATCTCTCTCTCTAACTATCAATCTCTCTCTCTAACTATCAATCTCTCTCTCTAACTATCAATCTCTCTCTCTCTCTCTGCTCCTATTGGCTGGCTGTGCGTATCGAGCAGTGGCAGGGCGCCACAGTGTTTTCAAACAGTGCTCGGGGTGTGTGGCAACACTGCGCTACATCGTCATCCTCCCTCCCTACGCCTGCTGGGCCCTGCCGTTTAAAATGACACTTCCGTGCCCACTCAGCCACGATGCAAAATGAACATAACCCACCACATACTGTAGTTACTGCTCAGTATGGCTGAGGAGCATGCCTAGTGGCATTTATAGTCTATATGCTATTGAGCAGATCCACTTTACAGGCTGTGGTTCACTAGGGATGACAGTGTAAAGCTGTGGGTCACTAGGGATGACAGTGTAAAGCTGTGGGTCACTAGGGATGACAGTGTAAAGCTGTGGGTCACTAGGGATGACAGTGTAAAGCTGTGGGTCACTAGGGATGACAGTAAAAGCTGTGGGTCACTAGGGATGACAGTGTAAAGCTGTGGGTCCCTAGGGATGACAGTGTAAAGCTGTGGGTCCCTAGGGATGACAGTGTAAAGCTGTGGGTCCCTAGGGATGACAGTAAAAGCTGTGGGTCCCTAGGGATGACAGTAAAAGCTGTGGGTCCCTAGGGATGACAGTAAAAGCTGTGGGTCCCTAGGGATGACAGTAAAAGCTGTGGGTCACTAGGGATGACAGTGTAAAGCTGTGGGTCACTAGGGATGACAGTGTAAAGCTGTGGGTCACTAGGGATGACAGTGTAAAGCTGTGGGTCACTAGGGATGACAGTGTAAAGCTGTGGGTCCCTAGGGATGACAGTAAAAGCTGTGGGTCACTAGGGATGACAGTGTAAAGCTGTGGGTCACTAGGGATGACAGTAAAAGCTGTGGGTCACTAGGGATGACAGTGTAAAGCTGTGGGTCACTAGGGATGACAGTGTAAACTGTGGTTAACTAGGGATGACAGTGTAAAGTCCCTACCCTGCATAGGGACCTACCCAGGGTGAGAGTGGAGAGAGAGATAGAGACAGCAGTTGATGGATGACTGGAGGGAATCGTTTGGAAGAAGAGGACTCCTGGAGAGTGTGCATTCTGTTCATGAAAAGCAGAATGCAACCTCATTTCACCTGATCTATCTGTAGTTTCCTCCTGTCTTATTCTCATTGCCACTTCTCTCCTCTCCTCTCCTCTCCTCTCCTCTCCTCTCCTCTCCTCTCCTCTCCTCTCCTCTCCTCTCCTCTCCTCTCCTCTCCTCTCCTCTCCTCTCCTCTCCTCTCCTCTCCTCTCCTCTCCCCTCCTCTCCCCTCCTCTCCTCTCCTCTCCTCTCCTCTCCTCTCAGTTAGAGGTACTAGTAGTTCACAACCCCTCTCCTCTCCTCCAGAGGGAATAGAATACCTTGGCCTTATGTAGCCTAACTGATGTCTCCTGATGTCTCCAGCCTGCTGTAATCACTACACTACTTAAAACCAGATGTCTCCTGCCAGCTGTAATCACTACACTACTTAAAACCAGAAGTCTCAGCCTGCTGTAATCACTACACTACTTAAAACCAGATGTCTCCTGATGTCTCCAGCCTGCTGTAATCACTACACTACTTAAAACCAGATGTCTCCTGCCAGCTGTAATCACTACACTACTTAAAACCAGATGTCTCCTGCTTGCTGTAATCACTACACTACTTAAAACCAGATGTCTCCTGATGTCTCCAGCCTTCTGTAATCACTACACTACTTAAAACCAGATGTCTCCTGATGTCTCCAGCCTGCTGTAATCACTACACTACTTAAAACCAGATGTCTCCTGCCAGCTGTAATCACTACACTACTTAAAACTAGATGTCTCCTGCTTGCTTGTCGCACACTTGACTTGAACCTTTTCTCTGCTCTTTAGCAATGACAATACATATTAATTTAACCCATATGGATAACTGTATATGTGCACGTTTATCAGTGTTTAAGGCAATCATTTTCCCTCTTTAATGTGTTAAACGCAAAAGTTTGGTTCTGACGTCAGAGAGAGCTGGTTGATTCACATTGAAGTTGGATTTGTGGCCAATATTAACTTCCACAGATTCACATAAACCACCTCCTGCTCTCTGAGAAAGAGAGAGACAGACAAAAAAAGAGACAGCGAGATAGACAGACAGACAGAAATAGAAAGACAAACAGAGTGAGAGAGACAGAGAGAGAGGGGGGAGAAACAGGGGGAGGGAGAAATAGAGAGAGATGGGGGAGAGACGGGGATGGAGAAATAGAGAGAGAGAGGGACAGACAGGGTGAGACAGAAAGTGAAAGACAGACAGGGTGAGAGAGAGAGAGAGAGAGACATACAGACAGAAAGTGAAAGACAGACAGGGTGAGAGAGAGACAGAGAGAGACCGAGAGAGAGAGTGAAAGACAGACAGGGTGACAGAGAGAGAGAGAGAGAGAGAGAGAGAGAGCGAGAGGGAGAGAGAGAGGGGGAGACTGTACCCACCACTAGAGGGCTGTCAACGTCTACAGATAATCCACTTCTGCTCTCCCCCTCTCTGCTTCCCTCTAAATGTGATGTATTTATGGTTTTCTGCCTGTGTCTTTCTCTGTGTCTGCCCAGCGTGCTAAACAAACGTCTAGGTAGATGAGGTAAAGTGAATTTAGGTCAGACAACCTCTTGCTGAACTAAGGGTTAGTGGAGTGTGTTAAAGTCAGTTTCCTCTCCTCTTCTTTCCTTTTCTATTTCCTCCATAGTGCTCTCTTGGTCTCTGTGTGTATACCACACCAACACCCTGCACCCCCCGCCCGCCCACCGGCCTGCCCCCCCTCGCCCGTCCACCCACCGGGCACCCCCCGCCCGCCCACCGGCCTGCCCCCCCTCCGCCCCCCCTCGCCCGTCCACCCACCGGGCACGCCCCCCCCCTCACCCGTCCACCCACTGGGCACGTCCACCCACCGGGCACCCCCCCCTCGCCCGTCCACCCACTGGGCACCCCCCCCTCCGCCCGTCCACCCACCGGGCACCCCCCCCCTCTGCCCGTCCACCCACCGGGCACGCCCCCCACCTCGCCCGTCCACCCACCGGGCACGCCTCCCCTCCACCCGTCCACCCACCGGGCACGCCCCCCCTCCGCCCGTCCACCCACCGGCATGCCCTCCCTCCGCCCGTCCACCCACCGGCATGCCCTCCCTCCGCCCGTCCACCCACCGGCATGCCCTCCCTCCCGGCCTATGTGATTCAGCAACTGAACTGCAAACAACGTTTCAAACATCTGTCTGTCTGAATAAAGAGGCAGCAGAACTGGGGCAGCAGAGAACGGAGAGTTATAAAGAGAGGCAGCAGAACGGGGCAGCAGAGAACGGAGAGTTATAGAGAGAGGCAGCAGAACAGGGGCAGCAGAGAACGGAGCGTTATAGAGAGAGGCAGCAGAACAGGGGCAGCAGAGAACGGAGAGTTATAAAGAGAGGCAGCAGAGAACGGAGAGTTATAAAGAGAGGCAGCAGAACGGAGCAGCAGAGAACGGAGAGTTATAAAGAGAGGCAGCAGAACAGGGGCAGCAGAGAACGGAGAGTTATAAAGAGAGGCAGCAGAACAGGGGCAGCAGAGAACGGAGAGTTATAAAGAGGCAGCAGAACAGGGGCAGCAGAGAACGGAGAGTTATAAAGAGGCAGCAGAACAGGGGCAGCAGAGAACGGAGAGTTATATAGAGAGGCAGCAGAACAGGGGCAGCAGACAACGGAGAGTTATAAAGAGAGGCAGCAGAACAGGGGCAGCAGAGAATGGAGAGTTATAAAGAGAGGCAGCAGAACGGAGCAGCAGAGAACGGAGAGTTATAAAGAGAGGCAGCAGAACGGAGCAGCAGAGAACGGAGAGTTATAAAGAGAGGCAGCAGAACGGAGCAGCAGAGAACGGAGAGTTATAAAGAGAGGCAGCAGAACGGAGCAGCAGAGAACGGAGAGTTATAAAGAGAGGCAGCAGAACGGGGGCAGCAGAGAACGGAGAGTTATAAAGAGAGGCAGCAGAACGGAGCAGCAGAGAACGGAGAGTTATAAAGAGAGGCAGCAGAACGGGGCAGCAGAGAACGGAGAGTTATAAAGAGAGGCAGCAGAACAGGGGCAGCAGAGAACGGAGAGTTATAAAGAGGCAGCAGAACGGGGCAGCAGAGAACGGAGAGTTATAAAGAGAGGCAGCAGAACGGAGCAGCAGAGAACGGAGAGTTATAAAGAGAGGCAGCAGAACGGAGCAGCAGAGAACGGAGAGTTATAAAGAGAGGCAGCAGAACGGAGCAGCAGAGAACGGAGAGTTATAAAGAGAGGCAGCAGAACAGGGGCAGCAGAGAACGGAGAGTTATAAAGAGAGGCAGCAGAACGGAGCAGCAGAGAACGGAGAGTTATAAAGAGAGGCAGCAGAACGGGGGCAGCAGAGAACGGAGAGTTATAAAGAGAGGCAGCAGAACGGGGGCAGCAGAGAACGGAGAGTTATAAAGAGAGGCAGCAGAACAGGGGCAGCAGAGAACGGAGAGTTATAAAGAGAGGCAGCAGAACGGGGCAGCAGAGAACGGAGAGTTATAAAGAGAGGCAGCAGAACAGGGGCAGCAGAGAACGGAGAGTTATAAAGAGAGGCAGCAGAACGGAGCAGCAGAGAACGGAGAGTTATAAAGAGAGGCAGCAGAACGGAGCAGCAGAGAACGGAGAGTTATAAAGAGAGGCAGCAGAACGGAGCAGCAGAGAACGGAGAGTTATAAAGAGAGGCAGCAGAACAGGGGCAGCAGAGAACGGAGAGTTATAAAAGAGAGGCAGCAGAACGGGGGCAGCAGAGAACGGAGAGTTATAAAGAGAGGCAGCAGAACAGGGGCAGCAGAGAACGGAGAGTTATAAAGAGAGGCAGCAGAACGGGGCAGCAGAGAACGGAGAGTTATAAAGAGAGGCAGCAGAACAGGGGCAGCAGAGAACGGAGAGTTATAAAGAGAGGCAGCAGAACAGGGGCAGCAGAGAACGGAGAGTTATAAAGAGGCAGCAGAACAGGGGCAGCAGAGAACGGAGAGTTATAAAGAGGCAGCAGAACGGAGCAGCAGAGAACGGAGAGTTATAAAGAGAGGCAGCAGAACAGGGGCAGCAGAGAACGGAGAGTTATAAAGAGGCAGCAGAACGGGGCAGCAGAACGGAGAGTTATAAAGAGGCAGCAGAACGGAGCAGCAGAACGGAGCAGCAGAGAACGGAGAGTTATAAAGAGGTGCACCGTTCCACCATGCTCATATCAGCTTCTCACAGTAAGCACATGCCTGGTTGACAGGTAAAGGGGGGAGAAAGATGAATGGAGAGAGGGAGAGAGAGAGAGAGAGAGAGAGAGAGAGAAGGGGGAGAGAGAGAGAGAGAGAGAGAGAGAGAGAGAGAGAGAGAGAGAGAGAGAGAGAGAGAGTGAGTGAGAGAAGGGGGAGAGAGAGGGAAGAGAGAGCGAGAGAGAGAGTGAGAGAGATGGGGGAAGCGAGAGAGAGAGAGGGGAGAGAGAGGTGGGGGGGAGAGAGCGAGAGAGAGAGGGGGGAAAGAGAGAGCGAGAGAGAGGGTGGAAGAGAGAGCGAGAGAGAGAGGGTGGAAGAGAGAGCGAGGGGGGAAAAGAGAAAGAGAAAGAGAGAGCGAGAGAGAGGGAAGAGAGAGCGAGAGAGGGGGAGAGAGAGGGGAAAAGAGAGCGAGAGAAAGAGGGGAAGAGAGAGAGAAGGGGGAAGAAAGAGAGTGAGAGGAGGGAAAGAGGGGGGAGAGAGAGGGCGGAGAGAGCGAGCAAGAGGGGGGAGAGAGAGAGGGAGGGGCGAGGGGAGAGAGAGAGCGAGCGAGAGGGGGTAAAGAGAGAGTGAGAGAGAGAGAGGGGTGGAGAGAGAGAGCGAGAATGAGAGAGAAGAGAGAGAGGGGAGGAGAGAGAGGGGTGGAGAGAGAGCGAGCGAGGGGGGAGAGCCTTCCCTGTGGCTCAGTTGGTAGAGCATGGTGTGTGCAACGCCAGGGTTGTGGGTTCGATGGCCAGTACAAAAAAAATGCATGAAATGAAATGTATGCATTCACTACTGTAAGTCGCTCTGGATAAGAGCGTCTGCTAAATGACTAAAAATGAGAGAGAGAGGGGGGAGGGGGAAGCAGCAATATATGAGTGGTCAGTAATGGTGGAAGGAGCAATATATGAGTGGTCAGTAATGGTGGAAGCAGCAATATATGAGTGGTCAGTAATGGCGGTCTGTTAGTGAAGTCATTATGAGCATCATGTGACAAGAAAACAAGGTCTCGGCAATGTGATTTTCCTATTAGCAAAGTTCAAGGGTCAGGAAGCCTGGCACTTCTACACCATCTGTTAGAGGAGCTATTTAAAGCCTCTCTCAGAGTGCAACAAGATCTCACTATTTCGTTTCAGTATTCAATGTTTGTCCGGGGGGGGGGTGTTGAAGGAGGGTTGGCTGGTTGACCCACATCCAGCTTGGATAGGTCCTAACACGCACGCACGCACGCACGCACGCACGCACGCACGCACGCACACACACACACACACACACACACACACACACACAAAGGCTGCGATTGAACAGGTCTTCCCTGTAGCTCAGTTGGTAGAGCATGGTGTTTGCAACGCCAGGGTTGTGGGTTTCGATTCCCACGAGGGGCCAGTACAAAAAAATACGAAAAAAAATGTATGAATTCACTACTGTAAGTCGCTCTGGATAAGAGCGTCTGCTAAATGACTAAAATGTAAATGTAAACAGGCAGCCCAATTCTGATATTTTTTTCCCACTAATTGGTCTTTTGACCAACCAGATCACCTGGAAAAGATCTGATGTGATTGATCAAAATACACTTCTCCAGCGTGCCATTGGCCATCGAAGGTGAGCATTTTCCCACTGAAGTCGGTTACAACGCCGAACTGCAGTCAGGTCAAGACCCTGGTGAGGACGATGAGCACACAGATGAGCTTCCCTGAGATGGTTTCTGACAGTTTGAGGAGAAATTCTTCGGTTGTGCAAACCCACAGTTTCATCAGCTGTCCGGGTGGCTGGTCTCAGACCATCCCGCAGCTGAACAAGCCGGATGTGGAGGGCTGGCATGGTAACATGTGGTCTGCGGTTGTGAGGCTGGTTGGACGTACTGCCAAATTCTCTAAAACAACGTTGGAGGTGGCTTATGGTAGAGAAATGAACATTCAATTCTCTGGAAACAGCTCTGGTGGACATTCCTTCAATCAGCATGCCAATTGTACGTTCCCTCAAAACTTGAGACATCTGTGGCATTGTGTTGTGTGACAAAGCTGCACATTTTAGAGTGATCTTTTTACTGTCCCCAGCACAAGGTGCACCTGATTAATCAGCTTCTTGATATGCCACACCTGTCAGGTGGATGGATTATCTTGGCAAAGAAGAAATGCTCACTAACAGGGGTGTAAACAAATCTGTGCACACAATTTGAGAGAAATAAGCTTTTGCACGTATGGAAAATGTCTGGGATCTTTTAATTCAGCTCATGAAACACGGGAACACCTCTTTCCATGTTGGTTGGGTTTATAGTTTTGTTCAGTAGAGATTTATTTTTTGGGGGGTTTGGCTAGAGTTACGCTAACCCGTTTGCAATCCCTTTAGCGTTGCTTGCTAGCTTTCTGGCTAGCTACAGAGGTTAGCTGGATAGTTAGCTACAGTAGTTAGCTACAGAGGTTAGCTGGATAGTTAGCTACAGTAGTTAGCTACAGTAGTTAGCTACAGGGGTTAGCTGGATAGTTAGCTACAGTAGTTAGCTACAGAGGTTAGCTGGATAGTTAGCTACAGTAGTTAGCTACAGATGTTAGCTGGATAGTTAGCTACAGTAGTTAGCTACAGAGGTTAGCTGGATAGTTAGCTACAGTAGTTAGCTACAGAGGTTAGCTGGATAGTTAGCTACAGTAGTTAGCTACAGAGGTTAGCAGGATAGTTAGCTACACTAGTTAGCTACAGAGGTTAGCTGGATAGTTAGCTACAGAGGTTAGCTGGATAGTTAGCTACAGTAGTTAGCTACAGAGGTTAGCTGGATAGTTAGCTACAGTGGTTAGCTGGATAGTTAGCTACAGTGGTTAGCTGGATAGTTAGCTACAGTAGTTAGCTACAGGGGTTAGCTGGATAGTTAGCTACAGTAGTTAGCTACAGGGGTTAGCTGGATAGTTAGCTACAGTAGTTAGCTACAGAGGTTAGCAGGATAGTTAGCTACAGTAGTTAGCTACAGGAGTTAGCTACAGAGGTTTGCTGGATAGTTAGCTACAGCGGTTAGCTGGATAGTTAGCTACAGTAGTTAGCTACAGTAGTTAGCTGGATAGTTAGCTGGATAGTTAGCTACAGTAGTTAGCTACAGAGGTTAGCTGGGAAGTTAGCTACAGTAGTTAGCTGGATAGTTAGCTACAGAGGTTAGCTGGATAGTTAGCTACAGAGGTTAGCTGGATTGTTAGCTACAGTGGTTAGCTGGATAGTTAGCTACAGTAGTTAGCTACAGAGGTTAGCTGGATAGTTAGCTACAGTAGTTAGCTACAGAGGTTAGCTGGATAGTTAGCTACAGTAGTTAGCTACAGAGGTTAGCTGGACAGTTAGCTACAGTGGTTAGCTGGATAGTTAGCTACAGTAGTTAGCTGGATAGTTAGCTACAGGGGTTAGCTGGATAGTTAGCTACAGTAGTTAGCTACAGTAGTTAGCTGGATAGTTAGCTACAGTAGTTAGCTACAGAGGTTAGCTGGATAGTTAGCTACAGAGGTTAGCTGGATAGTTAGCTACAGTAGTTAGCTACAGAGGTTAGCTGGATAGTTAGCTACAGTAGTTAGCTACAGTAGTTAGCTGGATAATTAGCTACAGTAGTTAGCTACAGTAGTTAGCTGGATAGTTAGCTACAGTAGTTAGCTACAGAGGTTAGCTGGATAGTTAGCTACAGTAGTTAGCTACAGTAGTTAGCTGGATAGTTAGCTACAGTAGTTAGCCACTGCCATCAGTAGTTGTTGTGTTATCATATTTTGCCTATTCCACCGTTTGTAGAAACGTATACTGGCATTTGAATATAGCGAGGGAAAAGGGATTCCGGACACACTGTGGACACCGTAGACACATTTAAATGTAGGTGTAGATGCATGACGCTTTGGGAATTCACGATCAGAACTCTACAATCAGAATATTAAAACTGCATGAAGTGTCAAGTGTAGACAGGGCCAAGAGAGGCTTGCGTCCAGGAGATCAGGAGCAGGGCCGTGCTGTGTAATGCTAACGTTACTCGCTCCGTGAAGGTTAAACAACTGTGAACAACCCCAGAAACTCTAGGTTGACCTTCACCAAGCCCCTAGACCAAGACGCCTCCCTGGTGTCGGACTCCGTCCGACTGGGAGAAAGACCCAATAGGATTCCATTCAGAGACCAGGACATTTAACTTACATTTACATTTCATTTGATATATCAGTAATTGCTTTCCATTGACTGGAGTGTCACCTCTGCCTGCCTGCCTGCCTGCCTGTCTGTCCCCCCGTCTGTCTCTCTGCCAGTCTGCCAGTCTGCCAGTCTGCCAGTCTGTCTGTCTGTCTGTCTGCCTGTCTGCCTGTCTGCCTGTCTGTCTGTCCCCCCATCTGTCTCTCTGCCAGTCTGCCGGCCTGTCTGTCTGCTCGTCTGTCCATCCGCCGACCCATCCGTCCATCCGCCTGTCTCTCTCTCTCTCTCTCTCTAATCCAGTTGACATGCACAGCATAACGGTAACATTAGAATTATATGACTGTCAAGCCACCATGAATGAAAAGCGGTCAGATCAAAACCATGTTATAACACCCTCATCAAGACATCGAGATCAAGAGGGGGCTGGGATGGTGGTAGTGGTGGTGTAGTAGTGGTGGTGGTAGTGGTGGTGTGGTAGTGGTGGTAGTGGTGGTAGTTGTATGGTAGTGGTGGTGGTAGTGGTGGTGGTGGTAGAGTGGTAGTGGTGTGGTAGTGGTGTGGTAGTGGTGGTGGTAGTGGTGGTGGTGGTAGTGGTGTGGTAGTGGTGTGGTAGTGGTGGTGGTGTGGTAGTGGTAGTGGTGTGGTAGTGGTGTGGTAGTGGTGGTGGTGTGGTAGTGGTGGGGTGGTGGTAATGGTAGTGGTGTGATAGTGGTGGTGTGGTGGTAGTGATGGTGGTGTGGTAGTAGTGGTGGTGTGGTGGTGGTGGTGGTGTGGTAGTGGTGTGGTAGTGGTGTGGTAGTGGTGGTAGTGGTGGTGTGGTAGTGGTGGTGGTGTGGTAGTGGTAGTGGTGTGGTGGTGGTAATGGTGGTGGTGGTGGTAGTGGTGTGATAGTGGTGGTGTGGTAGTAGTGGTGGTGGTGGTGTGGTGGTGGTGGTGTGGTGGTAGTGGTGGTGGTGGTGTGGTGGTGGTAGTGGTGTGGTAGTGGTGGTGGTAGTGGTGTGGTAGTGGTGGTGGTGTGGTTGTGGTGGTGGTGTGGTGTGGTAGTGGTGTGGTAGTGGTGGTGGTAGTGGTGGTGGTAGTGGTGTGGTAGTGGTGTGGTAGTGGTTGTGGTAGTGGTAGTGTGGTAGTGGTGGTAGTAGTGGTGTGGTAGTGGTGTGGTGGTGGTGTGTGTGTGGTAGTGGTGTGGTAGTGGTGTGTGTGTATGGTATGGTAGCGGTGTGGTGGGTGGTAGTGGTGTGGTAGTGGTGGTGGTGGTGTGGTAGTGGTGTGGCGGTGGTGTTGGTGTGGTAGTGGTGGTGGTGTGGTAATGGTGGTTGTGGTGGTGGTGTGGTAGTAGTGGTGTGGTGGTGGTGTGGTGGTGGTGGTGGTGTGGTAGTGGTGGTGTGGTAGTAGTGGTGTGGTAGTGGTGTGGTGAGGTAGTGGTGTGGTGGTGGTAGTGGTGGTGGTGGCGTGGTAGTGGTGGTGTGGTAGTAGTGGTGTGGTAGTGGTGTGGTAGTTGTGTGGTGGTGGTAGTGGTGTGG
Source organism: Salmo trutta (assembly GCF_901001165.1). NCBI lineage: Eukaryota > Metazoa > Chordata > Actinopteri > Salmoniformes > Salmonidae > Salmo > Salmo trutta. Next base: position 50,068,740 of record NC_042978.1, on the reverse strand, counting down.
TAGTGGTGGTAGTGGCGTGGTAGTGGTGGTTGTGGTGGTGTAGTGGTGGTGGTGTGGTAGTGGTGTGGTGGTGGTAGTGGTGGCGTGGTAGTGGTGGTGTGGTAGTAGTGGTGTGGTAGTGGTGTGGTGAGGTAGTTGTGTGGTGGTGGTAGTGGTGTGGTAGTGGTGGTAGTGGCGTGGTAGTGGTGGTTGTGGTGGTGTAGTGGTGGTGGTGGTGGTGTGGTAGTGGTGTGGTAGTGGTGGGGTGGTGGTGGTGTGGTAGTAGTGGTGGTGGTGTGGTAGTGGTGGTGTGGTAGTGGTGTGGTGAGGTAGTAGTGGTGTTGGTGGTGGTGTGGTAGTAGTGGTGTGGTGGTGGTGTGGTAGTGGTGGTGGTGGCGTGGTAGTGGTGTGGTAGTGGTAGTAGTAGTGGTGTGGTAGTGGTGGTGGTGTGGTAGTGGTGGTGTGGTAGTGGTTTGGTAGTGGTGTGGTAGTGGTGTGGTAGTGTGGTGGTGGTGGTGTGGTGGTGGTGGTGGTAGTGGTGGTGTGGTAGTGGTGTGGTAGTGTGGTGGTGGTAGTGGTGTGGTAGTGTGGTGGTCGTGGTGTGGTAGTGGTGTGGTAGTGGTGTGTGTGGTAGTGGTGGTGTGGTAGTGGTAGTGGTGTGGTAGTGTGGTGGTGGTGGTGGTGTGGTAGTGGTGTGGTGTGGTAGTGGTGTGGTAGTGTGGTGGTGGTAGTGGTAGTGGTGTGTGTATGGTGTGGTAGCGGTGTGGTAGTGGTGTGTGTGTGGTAGTGGTGTGTGTATGGTGTGGTAGTGGTGTGGTAGTGGTGGTGGTGTTGGTGTGGTAGTGGTAGTGGTGGTGGTGTGGTGTGGTAGTGGTGGTGTGGTAGTAGTGGTGTGGTGGTGGTGGTGTGGTAGTGGTGTGGTAGTGGTTTGGTAGTGGTGTGGTAGTGGTGTGGTGGTAGTGTGGTAGTAGTGGTGTGGTAGTGGAAGTGGTGTGTTAGTGGTGGTGGTGTGGTAGTGGTGGTGGTGTGATAGTGGTGTGGTAGTGGTGGTGGTGTGGTGGTGGTAGTGGTAGTGGTGGTAGTGGTGGTGTGGTGGTAGTGGTAGTGGTGTGGTGGTGGTGTGGTAGTGGTAGTGGTGTGGTAGTGGTGGTAGCGGTGGTGTGGTGGTAGTGGTGGTGTGTATGGTGTGGTAGCGGTGTGGTAGTGGTGTGTGTGTGGTAGTGGTGTGGTGGTGGTGTGGTAGTGGTGTGGTGGTGGTGGTGTGGTAGTGGTGTTGGTGTGGTAGTGGTGGTGTGGTAGTGGTAGTGGTGTGGTGGTGGTGTTGGTGTGGTAGTGGTAGTGGTGTGGTGGTGGTGTGGTAGTGGTGTGGTAGTGGTGTGGTAGTGGTAGAGGTGTGGTAGTGGTGGGGTGGTAGTGGTGTGGTAGTGGTGTGGTAGTGATGTGGTGGTGGTGTGGTAGTGGTGGTGGTGGTGTGGTAGTGGTGTTGTAGTAGTGGTGTGGTAGTGTGGTAGTGGTGTGGTGGTGGTAGTGGTGTGGTGGTGGTAGTGGTGTGGTAGTGGCGTGGTGTGGTAGTGGTGTGGTAGTGGTGGTAGTGGTGGTGGTGTGGTAGTAGTGGTGTGGTAGTGGTGGTGGTAGTGGTGGTGGTAGTGGTGTGGTAGTGGTGTGGTAGTGGTGATGGTGTGGTAGTGGTGGTGGTCTGGTGGTGGTGTGGTGGTGGTGGTGTGGTGGTAGTGGTGTGGTGGTAGTGGTGTGGTAGCCGTGTGGTGGTGGTGTGGTGGTAGTGGTGTGGTGTTGTAGTGGTGGTGTTAGTGGTGTGGTAGTGGTGTGGTAGTGGTGTGGTAGTGGTGGTGGTAGTGGTGTGGTAGTGGTGTGGTAGTGGTGGTGGTAATGGTGGTAGTGGGTAGTGGTGTGGTAGTGGTGGTGGTAGAGGTAGTGGTGTGGTAGTGGTGGTGGTGTGGTAGTGGTGGTGGTAGAGGTAGTGGTGTGGTAGAGGTAGTGGTGTGGTGTGGTAGAGGTAGTGGTGGTGGTGTGGTAGTGGTGTGGTGGTGGTGTGGTAGTGGTGGTGGTGGTGGTGGTAGTGGTGTGGTAGTGGTGGTAGCGGTGGTGTGGTGGTAGTGGTGTGGTAGTGGTGGTGGTGTGGTAGTGGTGTGGTAGTGGTAGTGGTGTGGTAGTGGTAGTGGTGTGGTAGTGGTGGTGGTAGTGGTGGTGGTGGTGGTAGTGGTGTGGTAGTGGTGTGGTGGTGGTAGTGGTGTGGTGGTAGTGGGAGAGAACTCTCTTATGAGAATCATGAAGTGTGGTAGTGGTGTGACTTCTGGGAGCATTGACCTTGAAAGGACAAACTGGGTGATTCACTGACAGAGACACTAGTGGCAGTGAGTTGTCGTCTCTCTCTCCATGTCTGGTTTGCTGAATATCAGGAATTTGATGTATTAGTTATTACTTATATACTTTTACTGGGTGACTTTAACTTTTATTTTTTCATGTTTTATTTATTTAACCTTTATTAGGTTCATCTTTCATCTAGGCGAGTCAGTTAAGAACAAATTCTTCTTGACAATGACAGCCTACACCGGCCAAACCCGGACACCCACTGGGCCAATTGTGCGCCGCCCTATGGGACTCCCAATCACGGCCGGATGTGATACAGCCTGGATTCGAACCAGGTTCTGTAGTGACGCCTCTAGCACTGAGATGAAGTGCCTTAGACCGGCTGCTCCACTCGGGAGAACTTTCACTTGAAGTCATTTTCTACTATCTCAATTGTTCTGACACTTCTACCAGACATTTTAACAGACAGACCACTATATACATCTAACGCCATTAGTATCGGTAACATGTTAAACAATATATATCGAAAAGTATGTAAAAAATGTATTCTTGGTCTCAATTGTGACTGATGGGAACATACTGTATGTACATAAACATGGAACACTGGTCACTTTAGTAATGTTTACATACTGTTTTACTCATTTCGTATGTATATACTGTATTCTAGTCAAGGCCTATCCTATTCAACTATTGCAGTAAATACTATTCTATCCACGTATTCTACAGATATACTAAATATCCTATCCATGTATTCTACAGATATAATAAATATTCTATCCACGTATTCTACAAAAATACTAAATATTCTATCCACGTATTCTACAGATATACTAAATATTCTATCCACGTATTCTACAAAAATACTAAATATTCTATCCAGGTATTCTACGGATACACTAAATATTCTATCCACGTATTCTACGGATACACTAAATATTCTATCTATCTACAGTGGTTCCTCCTTTAAAAGTTGCGAGTTTACGCCGCGGGACTTAGAGGTCATTTGTGGTTTAATACGGTACCCTGCATCACTACTTCATTGCTCCAGACCACCACAAGGGGGAGTTAGAGCACTGATTATGCTTCTGGGTCCTACTGTGTCTCCAACTGACAATGAATGGGCGACATAAACCTAAATAGAAACTGATAATTGTGCACGACTTCAGTATTACTTACTAAAACTGTTATAGCTGCTGCCTTGGCAGGAACTAATGGGGATCCATAATAAACCCCAGGAAGAGTAGCTGCTGCCTTGACAGGAACTAACGGGGAACCATAATAAATACACATTAATAAAGAGATTTAAGATGTTTTTCTACTGCCTCAGTCAGATGAACTAGTGGATACTATGCTAGAACAACCCTTGAATGAGTAGGTGTGTCCAAACTTTAGACTGGTACTGTATGTAGGCTAATGGATAATGGTAAAACCATGTGTAAGAATATCTTGATCAAGAATACCCATAACCCACCTCAACTTTAATATACTGAGGAAATAACCTGTTATGATTAAATATATATAATGAATTAGAGCCACTGTATTTTGGGATCGCTAAGATATTTCCATACATCATGAGGATCATGGATAATATATTGAAAAAGAAGGCACATATGTAAACTAGACCATTTAAACATTATAATTACAAAGAAAATATATATATATATATATTTTTTTTAACTGTTGAATACAGACTTTTGGTGCCAAATGTGTCTGTAAAATTATACTTTTAAAATGTATACATTTGTGACCATTTTGAGAAATCATATGAAACTTCTCTGAATCTTACTACACACTTTAATAAGAATATATAACTTATTTATCTAACTTTAACTTCTCTAGAGCCTGTAAAGTACAAACAGTTTTTGTTTCACTATTGTGACCAATGGGATTAAATTGGTTTTAAGGTCCTGTAACTTTACCCAGCATGACAATGAAACACTGTTTCCACCTCTGCTCTCTATCTGCTCTGCTCAAAACATCTGTCCTGCAGCAACCCTGCCGTCTCTGACCTGCAGCGACCCTGCCGTCTCTGACCAGCAGCAACCCTGCCGTCTCTGACCAGCAGCAACCCTGCCGTCTCTGACCCGCAGCAACCCTGCTGTCTCTGACCCGCAGCAACCCTGCTGTCTCTATAGTGCTAGGTGGTGGTCCTTACCCTGCTGTGTGTGTGTGTGTGTGTGTGTGTGTGTGTGTGCGCGTGTGTTGAAGTATCACAGTAATAAATAAAATAATGTGATGTATGGCCAGTGTGTTCAGGAATGGGATGGCACCACGCCAGGTCTTCCTCCTCCTATCTTCCTGTTTTCACCTCTTATTAGCGATGATGTGTTTCCAGGACAGTTTATAAGCCAGCCAGCCTGGTCCTGACTCAGCCTCCTAGGCCCCGTCATGCCTGTACCAACACGATATACAGTCAGATACCGAGTCCCACTTAGACAGTTTCCGTCTACACTTCAGACTCACAACAAGTAGTGGAACGTAATTCGATGCCTCTTATTCTGCGACATCCATACAAGACAAAGTCCGTTTTTCTAGAATGTAAAAGCTGGAAGTTACATGATGGTAAGATTCAGTCGCGTCACATTCCTAACATGGCTTTCAAATAAATGCTGTTATTTTGGCTTGATATGGTACATTTCGACCAAAATATCCCATCTAGGCTGTCATAATATCACTGCATATTACCATCAGTATGCTATACTCCTGCAGTGGGATGTGCCACAGGCATAAATAAAGCAAAACAGAGGTTAATTGTGATTTTCTAATGTATATTGTAACATTTCAAACTCTTGTCAGAGATTTTTTTATCAAACAAACAAATAGTAGAAGTGTGTCCATACTACACAGAGAAATTTTCAGTCCAAAGAGAGTCCTACATTTTGGGAAAGCCTGACATGTCCAGTACAGCATGTCTCACCCCTGCTTTACATTCCATCAGTATCAACAATAAAAGATGGCAGCATTGACATTGATCTGACTCCCCCTTAGTCCAGGCAGAGTCTCTGCCTCCCTGTCTGTCTGCTTCCTTTCGGTCAGCTACACCGATTTGTTTTGCGTGACAACGTCCAAGAGAGTCCTACATTTTGGTACGGGGCAGAGACGTCCAGTGGAATATGCAGCTAAATACTGATCTCTCCTTATCCCTGGTTAGGGCTGAGTGTATACCCTGGCCTGCCCACCTTAAACCCAGCCTCAGTAGTAGAATGTGACCCTTCTGGACATGGGTCTGTCTCCTCCTCTGGTTACAGAGAGGATCTGACACAGCCAGGAAGACTGTCTCCTTCTCTGGTTACAGAGAGGAACTGACACACAGCCAGGAAGACTGTCTCCTTCTCTGGTTACAGAGAGGAACTGACACACAGCCAGGAAGACTGTCTCCTTCTCTGGTTACAGAGAGGAACTGACACACAGCCAGGAAGACTGTCTCCTTCTCTGGTTACAGAGAGGAACTGACACACAGCCAGGAAGACAGGGCAGTAGTACTCTCATGACTAGGAGTGACATTACACTGGGTAAACTTTAGGTCAGGGCTCTCTCTCTCTCTCTCCCTCTCTCTCTCTCTCACCCACTCTCTCACCCACTCTCTCTCTCTCGCCCACTCTCTCTCGCCCTCTCTCTCTCTCTCTCTCTCGCCCTCTCTCTGTGAAATGTGTTCAGAAGACAGTGTTTGGAATCACTTTCTCTTCCCCAAACAATGATACACACATTCTCTAAGTAATAACCTTCCCTGCACCCTTCCCTGCTCCCTTCCCTGCACCCTTCCCTGTACCCTTCCCTGCTCCCTTCCCTGCTCCCTTCCCTGTACCCTTCCCTGTACCCTTCCCTGCTCCCTTCCCTGTACCCTTCCCTGCTCCCTTCCCTGCTCCCTTCCCTGCTCCCTTCCCTGCTCCCTTCCCTGTACCTTTCCCTGCTCCCTTCCCTGCACCCTTCCCTGCTCCCTTCCCTGTACCCTTCCCTGCTCCCTTCCCTGTACCCTTCCCTGTACCCTTCCCTGCTCCCTTCCCTGCTCCCTTCCCTGCTCCCTTCCCTGCACCCTTCCCTGTACCCTTCCCTGCTCCCTTCCCTGCTCCCTTCCCTGCACCCTTCCCTGCACCCTTCCCTGCTCCCTTCCCTGTACCCTTCCCTGTACCCTTCCCTGCTCCCTTCCCTGCACCCTTCCCTGTACCCTTCCCTGCTCCCTTCCCTATACCCTTCCCTGCTCCCTTCCCTGCACCCTTCCCTGTACCCTTCCCTGCTCCCTTCCCTGCTCCCTTCCCTGCTCCCTTCCCTGCTCCCTTCCCTGTACCCTTCCCTGTACCCTTCCCTATACCCTTCCCTGCTCCCTTCCCTGCACCCTTCCCTGTACCCTTCCCTGTACCCTTCCCTGTACCCTTCCCTGCTCCCTTCCCTGCTCCCTTCCCTGCACCCTTCCCTGTACCCTTCCCTGCTCCCTTCCCTGCTCCCTTCCCTGTACCCTTCCCTGTACCCTTCCCTGTACCCTTCCCTGTACCCTTCCCTGTACCCTTCCCTGCTCCCTTCCCTGTACCCTTCCCTGCTCCCTTCCCTGTACCCTTCCCTGCTCCCTTCCCTGCTCCCTTCCCTGTACCCTTCCCTGCTCCCTTCCCTGTACCCTTCCCTGCTCCCTTCCCTGTACCCTTCCCTGTACCCTTCCCTGTACCCTTCCCTGCTCCCTTCCCTGCTCCCTTCCCTGTACCCTTCCCTGCTCCCTTCCCTGTACCCTTCCCTGCTCCCTTCCCTGCTCCCTTCCCTGCTCCCTTCCCTGCTCCCTTCCCTGCTCCCTTCCCTGTATCCTTCCCTGTATCCTTCCCTGCTCCCTTCCCTGTACCCTTCCCTGTACCCTTCCCTGTACCCTTCCCTGTACCCTTCCCTGTACCCTTCCCTGTACCCTTCCCTGCTCCCTTCCCTGTACCCTTCCCTGTACCCTTCCCTGTGGTAACTGCAGCTCTGGTCCTCTAGCCATTCATTATCTCAGTAGATGAGTACATAAACAGCTCTGGTCCTCTAGCCATTCATTATCTCAGTAGATGAGTACATAAACAGCTCTGGTTCTCTAGCCATTCGTTATCTCAGTAGATGAGTACATAAACAGCTCTGGTCCTCTAGCCATTCATTATCTCAGTAGATGAGTACATAAACAGCTCTGGTCCTCTAGCCATTCATTATCTCAGTAGATGAGTACATAAACAGAGGCAGCAGCATACAGTACAGTATAAACCCTGACCTGTTAGCTCACAGAACAATACAGTATCTAATACACATTCAGAATTGTTTCAGGCAGAGTCTACTAGAGGAATCTGCCTGTGTGTGTGTGTGTGTGTGTGTGTGTGTGTGTGTGTGTGTGTGTGTGTGTGTGTGTGTATATGTGTGTGTGTGTGTGTGTGTGTGTGTGCGTACGCGTGCCTGTGTTATTGAGTGTTTCTGTTATTTTCTGGGTTATCTTCACGGTGACTCTGCGTTCCAGAGAGGTGTTTGTTCGGTTTCTCAGGGCTGCGTTCCAGAGAGGTGTTTGTTGGGTTTCTCAGGGCTGCGTTCCAGAGAGGTGTTTGTTCGGTTTCTCAGGGCTGTGTTCCAGAGAGGTGTTTGTTCGGTTTCTCAGGGCTGCGTTCCAGAGAGGTGTTTGTTGGGTTTCTCAGGGCTGCGTTCCAGAGAGGTGTTTGTTCGGTTTCTCAGGGCTGCGTTCCAGAGAGGTGTTTGTTGGGTTTCTCAGGGCTGCGTTCCAGAGAGGTGTTTGTTCGGTTTCTCAGGGCTGCGTTCCAGAGAGGTGTTTGTTGGGTTTCTCAGGGCTGCGTTCCAGAGAGGTGTTTGTTCGGTTTCTCAGGGCTGCGTTCCAGAGAGGTGTTTGTTGGGTTTCTCAGGGCTGCGTTCCAGAGAGGTGTTTGTTCGGTTTCTCAGGGCTGCGTTCCAGAGAGGTGTTTGTTGGGTTTCTCAGGGCTGCGTTCCAGAGAGGTGTTTGTTCGGTTTCTCAGGGCTGTGTTCCAGAGAGGTGTTTGTTCGGTTTCTCAGGGCTGCGTTCCAGAGAGGTGTTTGTTGGGTTTCTCAGGGCTGCGTTCCAGAGAGGTGTTTGTTGGGTTTCTCAGGCTGCGTTCCAGAGAGGTGTTTGTTCGGTTTCTCAGGGCTGCGTTCCAGAGAGGTGTTTGTTGGGTTTCTCAGGGCTGTGTTCCAGAGAGGTGTTTGTTCGGTTTCTCAGGGCTGCGTTCCAGAGAGGTGTTTGTTGGGTTTCTCAGGGCTGCGTTCCAGAGAGGTGTTTGTTCGGTTTCTCAGGGCTGCGTTCCAGAGAGGCGTTTGTTGGGTTTCTCAGGGCTGCGTTCCAGAGAGGTGTTTGTTCGGTTTCTCAGGGCTGTGTTCCAGAGAGGTGTTTGTTCGGTTTCTCAGGGCTGCGTTCCAGAGAGGTGTTTGTTGGGTTTCTCAGGGCTGCGTTCCAGAGAGGTGTTTGTTGGGTTTCTCAGGGCTGCGTTCCAGAGAGGTGTTTGTTCGGTTTCTCAGGGCTGCGTTCCAGAGAGGTGTTTGTTGGGTTTCTCAGGGCTGTGTTCCAGAGAGGTGTTTGTTCGGTTTCTCAGGGCTGCGTTCCAGAGAGGTGTTTGTTGGGTTTCTCAGGGCTGCGTTCCAGAGAGGTGTTTGTTCGGTTTCTCAGGGCTGCGTTCCAGAGAGGTGTTTGTTGGGTTTCTCAGGGCTGCGTTCCAGAGAGGTGTTTGTTCGGTTTCTCAGGGCTGCGTTCCAGAGAGGTGTTTGTTCGGTTTCTCAGGGCTGTGTTCCAGAGAGGTGTTTGTTCGGTTTCTCAGGGCTGCGTTCCAGAGAGGTGTTTGTTGGGTTTCTCAGGGCTGCGTTCCAGAGAGGTGTTTGTTGGGTTTCTCAGGGCTGCGTTCCAGAGAGGTGTTTGTTCGGTTTCTCAGGGCTGTGTTCCAGAGAGGTGTTTGTTCGGTTTCTCAGGGCTGCGTTCCAGAGAGGTGTTTGTTGGGTTTCTCAGGGCTGCGTTCCAGAGAGGTGTTTGTTCGGTTTCTCAGGGCTGCGTTCCAGAGAGGTGTTTGTTGGGTTTCTCAGGGCTGTGTTCCAGAGAGGTGTTTGTTGGGTTTCTCAGGGCTGCGTTCCAGAGAGGTGTTTGTTGGGTTTCTCAGGGCTGCGTTCCAGAGAGGTGTTTGTTCGGTTTCTCAGGGCTGCGTTCCAGAGAGGTGTTTGTTGGGTTTCTCAGGGCTGCGTTCCAGAGAGGTGTTTGTTCGGTTTCTCAGGGCTGCGTTCCAGAGAGGTGTTTGTTCGGTTTCTCAGGGCTGATGACAGGTGTCCACAGACAGAGAATATTCTCTGCACGAACGCTTCGGATGCAGGGTCAGAAACCAGATGCAGGGGCAGAAACCAGATGCAGGGGCGGAAACCAGATGCAGGGGCAGAAAACAGGGTCAGAAACCAGATGCAGGGGCAGAAATCAGATGCAGGGTCAGAAACCAGATGCAGGGGCAGAAACCAGATGCAGGGTCAGAAACCAGATGCAGGGTCAGAAACCAGATGCAGGGGCAGAAACCAGATGCAGGGGCAGAAACCAGATGCAGTGTCACAGGCCTCAGCTTTGGATTAACAGTCATCCTTGTCTGTCAGACCTGGAGAGTTGACTCTGTAAACATGCCCTCCTTTACCTCTTCCATGTATTTCCACAGCTCACACAGGCATGTATTGCCCTGCCAGGTTGACCCTCCTGCTGGACAGTGACCTCATGCCCTGCCAAGTTGACCCTCCTGCTGGACAGTGACCTCATGCCCTGCCAGGCTGACCCTCCTGCTGGACAGTGACCTCATGCCCTGCCAAGTTGACCCTCCTGCTGGACAGTGACCTCATGCCCTGCCAGGCTGACCCTCCTGCTGGACAGTGACCTCATGCCCTGCCAGGCTGACCCTCCTGCTGGACAGTGACCTCATGCCCTGCCAAGTTGACCCTCCTGCTGGACAGTGACCTCATGCCCTGCCAGGTTGACCCTCCTGCTGGACAGTGACCTCATGCCCTGCCAGGTTGACCCTCCTGCTGGACAGTGACCTCATGCCCTGCCAGGCTGACCCTCCTACTGGACAGTGGCCTCATGCCCTGCCAGGTTGACCCTCCTGCTGGACAGTGACCTCATGCCCTGCCAGGTTGACCCTCCTGCTGGACAGTGACCTCAGACACAGTCTTGGATACGTGGAAGCTATATTTCTGATACACTGTGGTCGAGATGCTTGCTGGATTCATCATGTTGGCATCTTCCTGGGGTACTGCTGCTCTACGGCTGTACTCTCTGATTTGCTGAAGTACAAAAGACTCTGCTTCCCTCATCAGTGGCTCCATCTCTGTTGAGCGAAGTGGCAGAGACACACTCGGGTCTATCAGACAAGCTGCTGCAGGGATTGGATAGAAGTCGGCATTAGTTGACTGGCTCAAGGTTTACAAGGCGTGGAGCGGCAGGTAGCCTAGTGGTTAGAGCGTTAGGCCAGTAACCAAAAGGTTGCTGGATCGAATCCCCGAGCTGACAAGGTACAAATCTGTTGTTCTGCCCGTGAACAAGTTCCTAGGCCGTCATTGAAAATACGAATTTGTTCTTAACTGACTTGCCTAGTTAAATAAAGGTTAAATAATAAAGATAGCGATGCACAAGCTAGGCCTATTGAAACATTGGTATCTACTGGCAGCATTTACCCGCCAAAAGCTCTATAAAAACATTTACATTTTAGTCATTTAGCAGACGCTCTTATCCAGAGCGACTTACAGTAGTGACTGCATACATTTCATACATTATTTTATTTATTTTAGTATTTAAAAAAAAAATGTTTTTATATATATATATATATATTTTTTTCGGTACCGGTCCCCCGTGGGAATCGAACCCACAACCCTGGCGTTGCAAACACCATGCTCTACCAACTGAGCCACACGGGACCAATGATGATTTGGATTTTAATGTAGTTAGTTTTGCAGTCAAAGGCTATAGTATAGTTTTAATTTTTCAAATATTTTGTATTTTAATATTTATTTCAGTTTACTAAATAGTTTTTCTTTTCTTTTAGTTTCAGTTTTGGTTTACTATAAAACCCTTGACACAGACAGAGATGAATAGTTGAAGAAGTCAACAGAATCTCCTCCATTCCTCTCCTCCTCCTCCATTCCTCTCCTCGTCCTCCATTCCTCTCCTCCTCCTCCATTCCTCTCCTCCTCCTCCATTCCTCTCCTCCTCCTCCATTCCTCTCCTCCTCCTCCATTCCTCTCCTCGTCCTCCATTCCTCTCCTCGTCCTCCATTCCTCTCCTCCTCCTCCATTCCTCTCCTCCTCCTCCATCCCTCTCCTCCTCCTCCATCCCTCTCCTCGTCCTCCATTCCTCCTCCTCCTCCTCCATTCCTCTCCTCCTCCTCCATTCCTCTCCTCCTCCTCCATTCCTCTCCTCCTCCTCCATTCCTCTCCTCGTCCTCCATTCCTCTCCTCCTCCTCCATTCCTCTCCTCCTCCTCCATTCCTCTCCTCCTCCTCCATTCCTCTCCTCCTCCTCCATTCCTCTCCTCCTCCTCCATTCCTCTCCTCCTCCTCCATTCCTCTCCTCCTCCTCCATTCCCTCTCCTCCTCCTCCATTCCTCTCCTCCTCCTCCCATTCCTCTCCTCCTCCTCCATTCCTCTCCTCCTCTCCATCCATCCTCCTCCTCCTCCATTCCTCTCCTCCTCCTCCATTCCTCCTCCTCCTCCTCCATTCCTCTCCTCCTCCTCCATTCCTCTCCTCCTCCTCCATTCCTCTCCTCGTCCACCATTCCTCTCCTCGTCCACCATTTCTTTCACGAGGCAGCGGCGTGGGATCTCTCTCTACCCACGATGCACAGCGGGAGGCAGCTGTGCAGCAGCAGCCCAGGAGACTCTGTCATTGTCCCAAATGGCACCCTTTTCACTATATAGTGCCCTATTACCTACAATTCTCGAAAGGGCCCTGGTTCAAAGTAGTGCACTGTATAGGGAATAGGGTGCCATTTGGAACTCAGACTCTGGATGCCATATAACAGCAGGCTGCTGCATCACTGAACATATGGGCAGACTGTGTGTGTGTGTGTGTGTGTGTGTGTGTGTGTGTGTGTGTGTGTGTTCCTGACTACCAGGATATCCATCACAGGGTAGTGTGACAGGTGTGGGGTTGTTATTTAAGTCACTTTTAATTACAACTAGGCTGTTGTTATGGAAGCGGAGCGGTCTCCTCCACCTCCACCGGTTTCTTAAACGGGTTGGGCATTAACAGCACAATAAACAGTCAGAGAAACAGAATGTCATTCCTGACAACAGTCCTGATATTGTCTATGGTTGGCTTTGCATTACACTACAGAGAAACAGAATGTCATTCCTGACAACAGTCCTGATATTGTCTATGGTTGGCTTTGCATTACACTACAGAGAAACAGAATGTCATTCCTGACAACAGTCCTGATATTGTCTATGGTTGGCTTTGCATTACACTACAGAGAAACAGAATGTCATTCCTGACAACAGTCCTGATATTGTCTATGGTTGGCTTTGCATTACACTACAGTACAATACTGGCTTGGTTCTGTGTGTGAATCAGTAGAGGATGCCTAGCTTTCTAACCAGGCTGTGGTCCCTCTGTCTGTGGTCACTCTGTCTGTGGTCACTCTGTCTGTGGTCACTCTGTCTGTGGTCCCTCTGTCTGTGGTCCCTCTGTCTGTGGTCACTCTGTCTGTGGTCACTCTGTCTGTGGTCACTCTGTCTGTGGTCCCTCTGTCTGTGGTCCCTCTGTCTGTGGTCCCTATGTCTGCAGTGACTTTGCTAGCCTAAAGTAGGTTTAGTCTAGACAGGGGGAGGGCTAAATGGAAGGGGTTTTCCTGGAGAGTGTCAGGTTACCCTGGCAGGGCTGGCAGGGCTGGCAGGGCTGGCAGGTTGTGGGCAGACTAGGCAGTGCTCTGTAGAGAACAACAATTACCAAGGGGTTCCACTGGCACTACAGCTGGCACCATGCCCCACTACAGCTGGCACCATGCCCCACTACAGCTGGCACCATGCCCCACTACAACTGGCACCATGCCCCACTACAGCTGGCACCACAGCTGGCACCATGCCCCACTACAGTTGGCACCATGCCACACTTCTCTGGCACCATGCCCCACTACAGCTGGCACCATGCCCCACTACATCTGGCACCATGCCCCACTACAACTGGCACCATGCCCCACTACAGCTGGCACCATACCCCACTACAGCTGGCACCATGCCCCACTACAGCTGGCAACATGCCCCACTACAGCTGGGAACATGCCCCACTACCTCTGGCACCATGCCCCACAACAGCTGGCACCATGCCCCACAACAGCTGGCACCATGCCCCACTTTTTCTGGCACCATGCCCCACTACAACTGGCACCATGCCCCACTACAGCTGGCACCATGCCCCACTACAGCTGGCACCACAGCTGGCACCATGCCCCACTACAGCTGGCACCATGCCACACTACCTCTGGCACCATGCCCCACTACAGCTGGCACCATGCCCCACTACAGCTGGCACCATGCCCCACTACCTCTGGCACCATGCCCCACTACAACTGGCACCATGCCCCACTACAGCTGGCACCATGCCCCACTACAACTGGCACCATGCCCCACTACAGCTGGCACCATGCCCCACTACAGCTGGTACCATGCACCACTACAGCTGGTACCATGCCCCACTACAGCTGGCACCATGCCCCACTACAACTGGCACCATGCCCCACTACAGCTGGCACCATGCCCCACTACAGCTGGCACCATGCCCCACTACAGCTGGCACCATGCCCCACTACCTCTGGCCTGGTTCCATCCTAAGTGCCACCATTGGAAAACTTACCATCTAGCCTGGATTCTGGACCTGTAGACTACACTGCTTCTGGACTGGTTCCATTTCTGTAGCCTGGATTCTGGACCTGTAGACTACACTGCCTCTGGACTGGTTCCATTCAGTAGCCTGGATTCTGGACCTGTAGACTACACTGCCTCTGGACTGGTTCCATTTCTGTAGCCTGGATTCTGGACCTGTAGACTACACTGCCTCTGGACTGGTTCCATTCAGTAGCCTGGATTCTGGACCTGTAGACTACACTGCCTCTGGACTGGTTCCATTCAGTAGCCTGGATTCTGGACCTGTAGACTACACTGCCTCTGGACTGGTTCCATTCAGTAGCCTGGATTCTGCCTCCCAATGTCTACTGCCTCTGGCTGTCCTGTGCCACCCCTGGACACTTCCCTCCCAAACTGGATCCCTAGCCTGGATTCTGGCCCTGCAGAGTGTAGACTGCACTGGCACAATCTGATGATATTTAGGCCATATTTAGGTCATTTCCCAAGCATTTCTTGGGGATTTCAAGTAACAGCATCTAATTGTAACATTATTCAAATCCTTGGCCATTTCTAAGTATTCTTAATGCATCTCCCAACAGCACTTACCAGGTTTGGCACATGGCTGGGGTGGGAATACCCAGATCTGGGCCTGTCATGAGGATTTATTTCAACTGTGTGCTCCGAAATGGCTCAGCCTGCATTCCAAATGGTATCCTATTCATTTTAGTCGTTTAGCAGACGCTCTTATCCAGAGCGACTTACAGTAGTGAATGCAGACATTTCAATTCATTTTATAATTTTTTTTTTTCCTCTGTACTGGCCCCCCGTGGGAATCGAACCCACAACCCTGGCGTTGCAAACACCATGCTCTACCAACTGAGCTACAGGGAGGCCCCTATTCCCTATATAGTGGCCTACTTTAGACCAGAGCCCTATGGAACCCTATTCCCTATATAGTGGCCTACTTTAGACCAGAGCCCTATGGAACACTATTCCCTATATAGTGGCCTACTTTAGACTAGAGCCCTATGGAACCCTATTCCCTATATAGTGGCCTACTTTAGACCAGAGCCCTATGGAACCCTATTCCCTATATAGTGCACTACTTTAGACCAGAGCCCTATGGAACCCTATTCCCTACATAGTGCACTACTTTTGACCAGAGCCCTACAGCATTTGGGACGCATTCTTAGTGTTGCTGAGCATTAACGACATGACAAACAGCACCGTGTCAAGTCACTGGAAACAGAGAGAACAATCTGTGACAACGTAGCTGATAATATACCTGACAACGTAGCTGATAATATACCTGACAACGTAGCTGATAATATACCTGACAACGTAGCTGATAATATACCTGACAACGTAGCTGATAATATACCTGACAACGTAGCTGATAATATACCTGACAACGTAGCTGATAATATACCTGACAACGTAGCTGATAATATACCTGACAACGTAGCTGATAATATACCTGACAACGTAGCTGATAATATACCTGACAACGCAGCTGATAATATACCTGACAACGTAGCTGATAATATACCTGACACGTAGCTGATAATATACCTGACAACGTAGCTGATAATATACCTGACAACGTAGCTGATAATATACCTGACAACGTAGCTGATAATATACCTGACAAACGTAGCTGATAATATACCTGACAACGTAGCTGATAATATACCTGACAACGTAGCTGATAATATACCTGACAACGTAGCTGATAATATACCTGACAACGTAGCTGATAATATACCTGACAACGTAGCTGATAATATACCTGACAACGTAGCTGATAATATACCTGACAATGCACCTGATAATATACCTGACAACGCAGCTGATAATATACCTGACAACGTAGCTGATAATATACCTGACAACGTAGCTGATAATATACCTGACACGTAGCTGATAATATACCTGACAACGTAGCTGATAATATACCTGACAACGTAGCTGATAATATACCTGACAACGTAGCTGATAATATACCTGACAACGTAGCTGATAATATACCTGACAACGTAGCTGATAATATACCTGACAACGTAGCTGATAATATACCTGACAACGTAGCTGATAATATACCTGACAACGTAGCTGATAATATACCTGACAACGTAGCTGATAATATACCTGACAACGTAGCTGATAATATACCTGACAATGCACCTGATAATGGACGTGATAGTGGACCTGATAATATACCCCCAACCAGCCAAAGGCCTGTAGTCCAGGGTGACCGTATCTAGGTCTGTCTGTGACTGCAGGAACCTGAGCTGCAGCAGGTAGCCTACAGGCCCCCAGTTAACCCACAGGCCCCTAGTTAACCCACAGGCCCCTAGTTAACCCACAGGCCCCTAGTTAACCCACAGGCCCCTAGTTAACCCACAGGCCCCTAGTTAACCCACAGGCCCCCAGTTAACCCACAGGCCCCTAGTTAACCCACAGGCCCCTAGTTAACCCACAGGCCCCCAGTTAACCCACAGGCCCCTAGTTAACCCACAGGCCCCCAGTTAACCCACAGGCCCCTAGTTAACCCACAGGCCCCCAGTTAACCCACAGGCCCCTAGTTAACCCACAGGCCCCCAGTTAACCCACAGGCCCCCAGTTAACCCACAGGCCCCCAGTTAACCCAGTTAACCCACAGGCCCCCAGTTAACCCAGTTAACCCACAGGCCCCCAGTTAACCCACAGGCCCCTAGTTAACCCAGTTAACCCACAGGCCCCTAGTTAACCCACAGGCCCCTAGTTAACCCACAGGCCCCTAGTTAACCCACAGGCCCCCAGTTGACCCACAGGCCCCCAGTTGACCCACAGGCCCCCAGTTGACCCACAGGCCCCCAGTTAACCCACAGGCCCCTAGTTAACCCACAGGCCCCCAGTTAACCCACAGGCCCCCAGTCCAACAGGGTCACAGCAGGATCTGCTACTGTAGGTGCGTGGCCATAGGAAGAAATGTGAACACCGCTGCAGACTACAGGCACCAGTGCAGCATCATGTCCCTTAGTCCAGCAGATCAGACAGGACCTGATCTGTTTAAATGACCAGCTAGCAGCTCAGACAAGACCTGACCTGTTTAAATGACCAGCTAGCAGCTCAGACAGGACCTGATCTGTTTAAATGACCAGCTTGCAGCTCAGACAGGACCTGACCTGTTTAAATGACCAGCTAGCAGCTCAGACAGGACCTGACCTGTTTAAATGACCAGCTAGCAGCTCAGACAGGACCTGACCTGTTTAAATGACCAGCTAGCAGCTCAGACAGGACCTGACCTGTTTAAATGACCAGCTTGCAGCTCAGACAGGACCTGACCTGTTTAAATGACCAGCTAGCAGCTCAGACAGGACCTGTTTAAATGACCAGCTAGCAGCTCAGACAGGACCTGACCTGTTTAAATGACCAGCTAGCAGCTCAGACAGGACCTGACCTGTTTAAATGACCAGCTAGCAGCTCAGACAGGACCTGTTTAAATGACCAGCTAGCAGCTCAGACAGGACCTGACCTGTTTAAATGACCAGCTAGCAGCTCAGACAGGACCTGATCTGTTTAAATGACCAGCTAGCAGCTCAGACAGGACCTGACCTGTTTAATGACCAGCTAGCAGCTCAGACAGGACCTGACCTGTTTAAATGTCCAGCTAGCAGCTCAGACAGGACCTAACCTGTTTAATGACCAGCTAGCAGCTCAGACAGGACCTGATCTGTTTAAATGACCAGCTAGCAGCTCAGACAGGACCTGATCTGTTTAAATGACCAGCTAGCAGCTCAGACAGGACCTGACCTGTTTAAATGACCAGCTAGCAGCTCAGACAGGACCTGACCTGTTTAATGACCAGCTAGCAGCTCAGACAGGACCTGTTTAATGACCAGCTAGCAACTCAGACAGGAGCTAGAGAGGTAAGGCTTCCAACAAGCCCAATTAAGAGAAGTGAGGATTTACCAGTATGTAATGAAGGTCTCTAGCTGTGGTAATACAGTAATACTGGCTCCCTGGTAGGACAGCAGTGTAACAGGGCAGATATGGTGCGTATCCCAAATGGAACCCTGTTCCCTATATAGTGCACTACTTTTGACCAGAGTCCTAATAGGGGCCATAGGGTCCTGGTCAAAAGTTGTGCACTATATAGGGAATAGGGTTCCATTTGGGACGCAAGCCATGGACAACACAGAGCCTGCACTCGACCCTTCGTATGCAATTAACCCCTGTCCCACTGAGTCTCACCGGTTGGCTGTTTTAAAGCACCAGCCGAGCCAATCAGAGAGATGAAAAGGCTTCCTGTTGCTCCAGCCTATTGTCTTCCAGGGTTTATACAGGAAGTAAGAAGTGGCAGCTCTGTGGAAGAGTGGACCCATGGAGGGAACATTGTTCCATGTTACCAAGATAACGGCTTATTGCAATGGATTTAAAATAAATTCATTTTTAGATTTTGTTTTATTAATTGAACCTGGTCTGGTCAAAAGCTCCTTGAACATTCTCTCTAATGTCTTGAAACATCAAACAAATTAAGTTTGTTATGCACTTAAGTTCAGTTGAAATCAAAAGGACTGCGTCTCTCACCATCTCCAAGCTAATAGGAACAGCAGACAGCTAATTTACCATTGATTATGTGAGCATCTTTTCTGAGGTTATACAGACTCCCCTAGTGTGCTGTACCCTAGCTCTGTGCCCTGTGCTCTGTCAGGGCCGGAAGGTGGCTCTAAACCCACACAGACACCATTATGATTTATTAGGAGAGGAGAGGAGAGGAGAGGAGAGAGGGAGAGAGGAGAGGAGAGGAGAGGAGAGGGGGAGAGAGGAGAGGAGAGAGAGTGGAGGAGAGAGAGGAGAGAGGTGAGGGGAGCGAGGAGAGAAGAGAGAGGAGAGGAGGAGAGAGGAGAGGAGAGGAGAGAGAGAGAGAGAGAGGAGAGAGAGTGGAGATTGAAGTGAGGAGAGAGGAGAGAGAGGAGACGAGAGGGGAGGAGAGAGGAGAGGAGCGAGAGAGAGAGTGAGAGAGAGAGGGAGAGGAGAGAAGGAGAGGAGAGAGAGAGTGGATGAGAGGAGAGGAGGAGGAAGGGAGAGAGGGAGAGAGAGAGAGAGAGAGGAGAGTGGAGGAGAGGAGAGGGAGTATAGAGAGAGAGAGAACAGAGAGGAGAGGAGAGAAGAGAGTGGAGGAGAGAGAGGAGACGAGAGGGGAGGAGAGAGGAGAGGAGCGAGAGAGAGAGAGAGAGGGAGAGGAGAGAAGGAGAGGAGAGAGAGAGTGGATGAGAGGAGAGGAGAGGAGGAGGAAGGGAGAGAGGGAGAGAGAGAGAGAGAGAGGAGAGTGGAGGAGAGGAGAGGGAGTGGAGAGAGAGAGAACAGAGAGGAGAGGAGAGAAGAGAGTGGAGGAGAGAAGAGAGTGGAGGAGAGAGAGGAGAGAGAGGTGAGGAGAGAGAGGTGAGGAGAGAGAGGAGAGGAGAGAAGAGAGTGGAGGAGAGAGAGGGGAGAAGAGGGGAGGACAGGAGAGAAAAGAGAGAGTAGTTGAATGAGTTGATAAATATAGCTAACATCTTCTGACAATAGCGCTGGCCGAGGGGAACTTGACCAGCAAGCAGAAGGGAATGGCTCCTACATAAGTGGCAGCCTCAGACACTTTTGTGTTTCTAAATATTTATGTTGAGGAGTAAACACACGTCAACTCTGATATGTAGCTGAGATGCTCAGACAGAGGACCTACTGATGCAACCTCCTCTCCTCCAACCAACACATACCTCTCCTCGAGGAGACAGACCACCAGATATACCCTGGTATTATGTAGCCATGAGGAGACAGACCACCAGATATACCCTGGTATTATGTAGCGATGAGGAGACAGACCACCAGATATACCCTGGTATTATGTAGCCATGAGGAGACAGACCACCAGATATACCCTGGTATTATGTAGCCATGAGGAGACAGACCACCAGATATACCCTGGTATTATGTAGTCATGAGGAGACAGACCACCAGATATACCCTGGTATTATGTAGTCATGAGGAGACAGACCACCAGATATACCCTGGTATTATGTAGCCATGAGGAGACAGACCACCAGATATACCCTGGTATTATGTAGTCATGAGGAGACAGACCACCAGATATACCCTGGTATTATGTAGCCATGAGGAGACAGACCACCAGATATACCCTGGTATTATGTAGTCATGAGGAGACAGACCACCAGATATACCCTGGTATTATGTAGCCATGAGGAGACAGACCACCAGATATACCCTGGTATTATGTAGTCATGAGGAGACAGACCACCAGATATACCCTGGTATTATGTAGTCATGAGGAGACAGACCACCAGATATACCCTGGTATTATGTAGCCATGAGGAGACAGACCACCAGATATACCCTGGTATTATGTAGTCATGAGGAGACAGACCACCAGATATACCCTGGTATTATGTAGTCATGAGGAGACAGACCACCAGATATACCCTGGTATTATGTAGTCATGAGGAGACAGACCACCAGATATACCCTGGTATTATGTAGCCATGAGGAGACAGACCATCAGATATACCCTGGTATTATGTAGTCATGAGGAGACAGACCACCAGATATACCCTGGTATTATGTAGCCATGAGGAGACAGACCACCAGATATACCCTGGTATATGTAGTCATGAGGAGACAGACCACCAGATATACCCTGGTATTATGTAGTCATGAGGAGACAGACCACCAGATATACCCTGGTATTATGTAGCCATGAGGAGACAGACCATCAGATATACCTGGTATTATGTAGTCATGAGGAGACAGACCACCAGATATACCCTGGTATTATGTAGCCATGAGGAGACAGACCACCAGATATACCCTGGTATTATGTAGCCATGAGGAGACAGACCACCAGATATACCCTGGTATTATGTAGCTGAGGAGACAGACCACCAGATATACCCTGGTATTATGTAGCCATGAGGAGACAGACCACCAGATATACCCTGGTATTATGTAGCCATGAGGAGACAGACCACCAGATATACCCTGGTATTATGTGGCTGAGCCATGAGGAGACAGACCACCAGATATACCCTGGTATTATGTAGTCATGAGGAGACAGACCACCAGATATACCCTGGTATTATGTAGCCATGAGGAGACAGACCACCAGATATACCCTGGTATTATGTGGCTGAGCCATGAGGAGACAGACCACCAGATATACCCTGGTATTATGTAGCCATGAGGAGACAGACCACCAGATATACCCTGGTATTATGTGGCTGAGCCACGAGGAGAAACTGAAATGTTTTTTTTGTCCGTTGTGTGTATTTCCGTTTGCGGAATATTTAGATAAAGCCTGGAATAAAAGAAAAAGGGCTACCTATAATTAAATTAGAACATTTTGAGCTTCAACGTGTCAAGCGTCAAGAGTGTATATAAATTGTGTACAGTCCGTCTCCCACATGAATCTTTTCTTTGTGCCAGACTCGGTTCAAATGCCTTCCGTTTCATTTGTCTGGATTCTTTTATCTGGATACTGTATGTATTTATGTATGTATAATCTTTTAGTAGTTATTGTTTGGATATCCTTATTGACTATTATGTATTTTGATTTATTTTCACTCTTTATGTGGTGCGCACTGCAGAGAACAAGGGAAGAATTATCAGTACATTATCACAGTGAATTATCACTACATTATCACAGGGAATTATCACTACATTATCGCTACATTATCAGTACATTAACACAGTGAATTATCAGTACATTATCAGTACATTATCACAGCAAATTATCACTGCATTATCACAGTGAATTATCGGTACACTATCACATCAAACTATCACTGCATTATCACAGTAAATTATCACTACATTATCACGGCGCATTATCGGTACACTATCACATCAAACTATCACTACATTATCACAATGAATTATTACATCACATTATCCATACATTATCACTATATTATCACAGTGAATTATCACTACATTATCACAGTGGATTATCACTACATTATCAAAGTAAATTGTCACTACATTATCACAGTGAATTATCACTACACTATCACACCGGGTTGTCACTGCATTATCACAATGGATTGCCACTACATTATCACAACACATTATCTGTACATTATCACAGTGAATTATCTGTACATTATCACAGTGAATTATTCTAATGTTTGTTTATGTGTTAATTAATCCCATAAGGCACAGGTTGCCATCTGGCGATTTGACACGAAAGTAAAATGTCATTCATTCACACACACACACACACACACACACACACACACACACACACACACACACACACACACACACACACACACACCCTCTCCCCTCTCTCTCTTCCCCCTCTCTCTCCCTCATCTCTCTTCTCCCCCCTCTCTCTCCCCCCATCTCTCTCCCCCCTCTCTCTCTTCATTGGGAATTACAACACTACTGCTTTCACTATAAAGAGGAGTGCTCTGTCTCTCTCTCTTTGCTAAGTGTTTTAGGTCCCATACTGTCGCACTCAGCACTTTGTCTGAGAGTGCAATCATTGCTGCTGTCCCTCCAGAATGTTAAAAAAGCCCCGGGCCGTGAACTTTCTGCACCCTCGTATGGCATCATTTATACCCAAAACAGACACACTCAATTAACAAGGGATTAAGTGAGGTAGCAGTCAATACTCTCTCTCTCTCTCCCTCCCCCCCAATGGGCTTTATTGGCATAGGAAACAAATGTTTACATTGCCAAAGCTAGTGAACTCTCTCTCTCTCTCGTTCTCGGTCTCTCTCGGTTTCTCTCGGTCTCCGAAACTAAATCTATATATACCAGAAATAGGTTGGTGAGTGGTTGGTGGTGGTGGTGGTGGGGTGGTGGTGGGGGGGTGGTGGTGGGGTGGGGTGGTGAGGTTGGTGGTGGTGGTGGTGATAGTGGTGGTGGTGGTGAGGTTGGTGGTGGTGGTGGTGAGGTTGGTGGTGGTGGTGGTGGTGAGGTTGGTGGTGGTGGTGGTGGTGAGTTTGGTGGTGGTGGTGGTGATAGTGGTGGTGGTGGTGAGGTTGGTGGTGATGGTTGTGGTGAGGTTGGTGGTGGTGGTGGTGATGGTGAGGTTGGTGGTGGTGGTGGTGGTGGTGGTGAGGTTGGTGGTGGTGGTGGTGGTGGTGAGGTTGGTGGTGGTGGTGGTGGTGGTGGTGGTGGTGATGGTGCGGTTGGTGGTGGTGGTGAGGTTGGTGGTGGTGGTGGTGGTGAGGTTGGTGATGATGGTGGTGGTGAGGTTGGTGGTGGTGGTGGTGGTGGTGAGGTTGGTGGTGAGGTTGGTGGTGGTGAGGTTGGTGGTGGTGAAGTTGGTGGTGGTGAGGTTGGTGGTGGTGGTGGTGAGGTTGGTGGTGGTGGTGAGGTTGGTGGTGGTGGTGAGGTTGGTGGTGGTGGTGGTGGTGGTGAGGTTGGTGGTGAGGTTGGTGGTGGTGGTGAGGTTGGTGGTGAGGTTGGTGGTGGTGAGGTTGGTGGTGAGGTTGGTGGTGGTGGTGGTGAGGTTCGTGGTGGTGGTGAGGTTGGTGGTGGTGGTGGTGATGGTGGTGGTGGTGAGGTTGGTGGTGGTGGTGGTGGTGGTGAGGTTGGTGGTGGTGGTGGTGGTGAGGTTGGTGGTGGTGGTGAGGTTGGTGGTGGTGGTGGTGGTGAGGTTGGTGGTGGTGGTGGTGGTGAGGTTGGTGGTGGTGGTGGTGGTGGTGGTGGTGGTGGTGAGGTTGGTGGTGGTGGTCCATTCTCCAATCAGTTGTAGAAACATCTCAACTATAACTTATTGTCATTTTAAAAACAACCACGGTGAGTAGGCTACATATTATAACAGAATAATCATGAGAAGTATGAGGAACAACAAAAGTGTAGTCTCAGCAAGCACACTACTGGACTTTTTTGGCACCATTATTTGAGGCAAGGTCACCATGAAAATGTTTAAAATCAACTAGTCCCAGCAGCATTTGATTCAAAGAGGGTAGACATTGCATATTTTGTCAATATTGCTTACCATGCCAAGCAGAGCTGTTTGTTTAATCGAGATACAAATTATCCTGAGACACCAGTCTCAAAGTCAACAGTGAAGAGGCGGCCCTGGGATGCTGGCCTTCTAGGCAGAGTTCCTCTGTCCAGTGTCTGTGTTCTTTTGCCCATCTTAATCTTTTATTTTTATTGGCCAGTCTAAGATATGGCTTTTTCTTTGGAACTCTGCCAAGAAGGCCAGCATCCCGGAGTTGCCTCTTCACTGTTGACGTTGAGACTGGTGTTTTGTAGGTACTATTTAATGAAGCTGCCAGTTGAGAACTTGTGAGGCGTCTGTTTCTCAAACTAGACACTCTAATGTACTTGTCATCTTGCTCAGTTGTGCACCGGGGCCTCCCACTCCTCTTTCTATTCTGGTTAGAGCCAGTTTGCGCTGTTCTGTGAAGGGAGTAGTACACAGCATTGTACGAGATCTTCAGTTTCTTGGCAATTTCTCACATGGAATAGCCTTCATTTCTCAGAACAAGAATAGACTGACGAGTTTCAGAAGAAAGTACTTTGTTTCTAGCCATTTTGAGCCTGTAATCGAATCCACAAATGTTGATGCTCCAGATACTCAATTAGTCTAAAGAAGTTTAAGCCATTGCTCAACACTAACATACACTGGGTGTACAAAACATTAAGGACACCTGCTCTTCCTATGCCATAGACTGACCCGGTGAATCCAGGTGAAATCTATGATCGCTTATTGATGTCACCTGTTAAATCCACTTCAATCAGTGTAGATGAAGGGGAGGAGACAGGTTAAAGAAGGATTTGTAAGCCAACAGACAATTGAGACATGGATTGTGTATGTGTGCCATTCAGAATGTGAAAGGCCAAGACAAGAGATTTAAGTGCCTTTGAACGAGGTATGGTAGTAGGTGCCAGACACACCGGTTTAAGTGTGTCAAGAACTGCAACGCTGCTGGGTTTTACACGCTCAACAGTTTCTCATGTGTATCAAGAATGGTCCACCACCCAGAGGACATCCAGCCAATTTTACACAACTGTGGGAAGCATTGGAGTCAACATGGGCCAGCATCCCTGTGGAACGCTTTCGACACCTTGTAGAGAGCATGACCCGACGAATTGAGACTGTTCTGGGGGCTATTAAGTAGGAAGGTGTCCTCAATGTTTTGTACACTCAGTGTATATAGACACACACACAGTATAAGTATCTCATTAGTAGTGTGAACAGAATGGGGTCTGAGGCTGGACCGCGGCGGGGAGCGCAATGTGTGTGACCGTGTGCATGGCGTGTGCGGAGTGTTACTCCAGGCTTTACATCAGGAAGGAATCAGGAAGAGAAAACAATGGCTTCCTGACACAGGCTCGTTGTCACATTAATAAAGATTAGAAACCACTTCATGCAAAATGAGGCATTAATGAAACGGCAGCAGAGTTTATCTCCATGGCATAGCGATGTATTCAAACAGCCAGAGATAGACAAACTCCTGCACGAAGATCAGTCAGGGAACGGAAGTGAAGCATGGAGGAGGACAAACACCCATTGTGGCACTGCTCTAAGCCAGTGGTGTGGCTGAGGATGGAGGGATAGTGAATATGGGACAGGGGAGGGAGCCTAGTCCCTATATAGTGCACTACTTTTGACCAGAGCCCCTGGGCTTCCAAACACACCTGAACTCCATATTTTTTGTATCTGTATTGTTGTCTATCACTTGTTCGCTTTGGTGCAAATAAATAAAAGTAAACTACACCAGAGACCTATGGCCTGTATACAGAATATGGTGCCAGAGACCTATGGCCTGTATACAGAATATGGTGCCAGAGTCCTATGGCCTGTATATAGAATATGGTGCCAGAGACCTATGGCCTGTATACAGAATATGGTGCCAGAGACCTATGGCCTGTATACAGAATATGGTGCCAGAGACCTATGGCCTGTATACAGAATATGGTGCCAGAGACCTATGGCCTGTATACAGAATATGGTGCCAGAGACCTATGGCCTGTATACAGAATATGGTGCCAGAGACCTATGGCCTGTATACAGAATATGGTGCCAGAGACCTATGGCCTGTATACAGAATATGGTGCCAGAGACCTATGGCCTGTATATAGAATATGGTGCCATTTGGAACACAACCAGAGAGAGGAAGGTTTAGAAGCAGGAAACAGATGGAAAGAAGATTACAGAGGCGACTGACGATGCGTCCTAAATGGGCCCCCTGTTCACTACATAGTCCCCTACTATTTGACCAGGGCCCACAGGGCTCCATTGAAAAGTAGTGCACTATATAGGGAACAGGGGCCCATTTGGGGTCAAAGATTGAGTTCCGGTTCCATTACTGAAAGGAATGAATGATATCTAGTATCTAGTCCTGTTAACTGTTTGAATGATCCAATGGCAGCACTAGGATCTCTGGTCATTGGTTAACGTTTTAAAGCCAGTCCAATGGCAGCACTAGGATCTCTGGTCATTGGTTACGTTTTAAAGCCAGTCCAATGGCAGCACTAGGATCTCTGGTCATTGGTTATTGGTTTGCGACTTTTAAAACGTATATTTTTTAACACCCACTGTGTTGACAACTCAAAACTCTAGAGTTTTATTGAATGATTTGACACTTTTAACAGGTTAATTTGCAACACCCACAGTGTTGGGTGCCTAACACTATGAAGTGTTATTGTTTGATTTGACACTTTTAACAGGTTAATTTGCAACACACACAGTGTTTTGTGCCTAACACTATGAAGTGTTAACATTAACTTGACACCTACGGTGAAAGGGACCCATCTCTCTAAGGGTGTTATCAACCCTTTGAAAAGTGTTATTTTAATCATTACTAAGAAATTGTTCAATTTAACACTGTGGATGCTAAAATACAGATAGATATGTTATCTATGACTGGTAGCTACTTCTTGGTCTAAGAGGAAACAGGCTAATATCTGAATAAACTGTTCCACAGAATATGCAAAGTCCCCTTTCCTGCATGTCTGTTTGCCTGCTGCATACCTGTCTGTCTATCTCCCTGCCTAGATAAATGGCTATTGATTTCCTGCTTTGACATGTAACAAAAACATTACTGGATTGCAATCACTCTGACTGGCGCACCAAATGAAGTCCTGCGATTCTTGGCGGCAGTTGGAGGTGATATCATCTATACAATGAGTTCACTCAAGGAAGTTAAAATGGACTTCCTGTAACACCATATGGTAAACAATAGAAGAATACAGCAACATTGAGGCAAAGTCTGGTCTGTCATATTGTTGAGGACAGAAAACAGGTGGAATTCTTCTTCTTCTGTGAGAAACAGGAAGTCTATCTCCTTAACTCGAAAGCTGCTGTACAGTTTTTAAATTTTTTTTTTTAAGCACAAATAACGAAATGAATTTCCTTTCGGTGAGATACTAAAGTTAATACGTCAGATCTTAGAGAGTACTTGGTTGTAAAGAACAGTTAGCTGTGATGTAGCCTATATCACAACTAACCAAGACCTGTACAGAGAGAGATACTCTTAATAACTGAGAGTAAATCAACAAATAAATAACGTATCATTAATGTTCACCTTTTACTCTTTATGATGATTTGTAGACCGACTCTGATCGAGAACTCATTTCATATTACCCTTTTTCTCATCCTCTGAGATTTGAGTCTCAGGTGTACGACCCCTGACGAAAGGAATTAAAGATGAAGAAATGACTTTCATTAAGAAAGTCTAATTCCCCCCCCCCCCTCCTCCTCCTCCTCCTCCTCCTTTTGATCTGACGCCAGAAGAAATAAGTTATGCTGATGAATACAGGTCCTCTTTAGTACGTTCAGGATCTATGGATCAGAGTTGGAGAAGAGACCGTCACAATCACACAGAGTGCTTCTGATCTAGTCAGAGAGGTGATTCAGAGTACACACACACACACACACACACACACCTAACAGACAGATGACGTGGCAGTAAACACACTTCCCATATATATGTATTATATGTATATATATATATACAGTATCACTGAGTGTACAAAACATTAAGAACACCTTCAGATTATTGAGTTGTTCTGAGAGCAAAAGGGGGGCAACTCAATATTAGGAAGGTGTTCTTAATGTTTTGTACACAGTATGTGCTAAGTTGTTCCCATATATATATATAGGTCTTTCATATATATATATATATATATATATATGTGTGTGTTAAATCTCTGTAAAAAAGAGAGATAAAATGGCCCTAGCTTTCCCACCGACCCTCTTTCTCTTAACTGACCAAATCCACGCCAGGAAAGAGGTGATGCAGGATCCTATTTGATAAATTAGGATATTACTACAGAGAAGTACGAAGGATTACAACATTGGTTTTTAATTGGGGATGCAATTGAAAATTAAAACTGAATTGCATTGAGTTTAGAGTTATTTAAAATGTATTTCCTAAATAATTGCGGTATGTGGTATTTGTTTGTGTAAATAAATCTATGTATATATCTAGACATGTTACGGAGTCTACAGTCTACAGTGCAGTCGTGGGGTGAGCAGCCTCCTGTGTCGTGGGGTGAGCAGCCTCCTGTGTCGTGGGGTGAGCAGCCTCCTGTGTCGTGGGGTGAGCAGCCTCCTGTGTCGTGGGGTGAGCAGCCTCCTGTGTCGTGGGGTGAGCAGCCTCCTGTGTCGTGGGGTGAGCAGCCTCCTGTGTCGTGGGGCGAGCAGCCTCCTGTGTCGTGGGGCGAGCAGCCTCCTGTGGCCTCAGAGGTAAATGATAGGGCTGTGTAGTGTGTAGTAACTGAGACCTCTCAGAGGTAAAACACTCATCTCTCAACAGGTCTTTCATCAACTATCTACAGAGCAGAGGCGTGCGTGTGTGTGTGCGTGTGTGTGTGCACAACGTGACACAGTTGGCAATTAACACCCTGACATCATGTGTAGTCTCTTGGCTCCTACCCATCTACATATATATCTCTATCTAAACCCTGGGGATTTGACTATCACTATAGAGGGTGACGGGTGGCCCAAATGCCAAACCTATTCCCTATGTAGTGCACTACTTTTGACCAGAGCACAATAGGCCCTTGTCAAAAGTAGTGCACTATATAGGGAATATATAGTGCCATTAGGGATCTGACTGAGGACTCACAGAAGAACAGGTTGGCATTGTCAGCCAGGTGGCTCGAGTGTCACTATGGGAAATGTCCATTGATTTTCCAATAGGAAAAGTGCTTTGAATACGTGTTGGATGTGAAGAGCCAGATGTATAGATATGGATAGAGAATATACGAGCTGCCTCAGAAATATCTGTGGAAAGACGATAGAAAAAGAGCCGAATTACATTTAAATAGTTGTATGATAGTAAACGTGATTAACAAGGGGAAGTTGAGAAAGTTTAGAGAGGAAATCCCGAGCCCAAGAACCACAGGGACAAATCATACTGTGATGCAAAAACAGACTGAATTCCTCAATTAGAAATGAATGTGCCCGTTTCAATTTGACTGGGACTTCCATGGTGAGATGTAAAGTCATTTCCTTATTTTCATTGAACCTTTATAACAGGTTATTCTCATTGAGATGAACGAGACCTGTGACAAGAAAGAGACCAGTTGGTCAAATCAAATTTACCCACAAACGAAATGAAAGTTGTAAATACATTTCGGAAAGAAAAAAAAATGGATTCTTTCTCAAGGACCTCAATCTCTTGTGGTCCATCCTCCCTATACTGCGCAAGAGGTTTTAGTATTTCTGTTACACAACCCAAGACTCCGGGAAAATTAACCAGAGAGAAGCATTTCATAAGATTCTCTGTGAAGTTACTAACCTCGACAAGAATCTGTCGACCAAATGGGACACTATTCCCTATATAGTGAACTACATTTGACCACAGCCTATTTTTGCACTGGTCAACACTAGTGTACGATTTAGCAATAGGGTGCAATTTGGGATGCAAACAAATTCCCAGAAGCTTTCACATCATACAGGAACTGTCATTCAGTTCCTGTATTAATCAGACTCTTCAGTAGAAGAAATACAATTACATTTTTTCAAGGGCTTTTTCTTTTTTTTTTGCGACAAAAAAAGGAAGGAAGGGAGGAGAGAGGAAAAGAGAAGAGGGAATATGATTTGTTATCCAATCTACAAAGGGAAGTAATCCAATCCAACTTTCTACATCTCCAGTGTGTTTCAACTGTGTCTCATCTCCGTATCAGATGTACACTACCGTTCAAAAGTTTGGGGTCACTTAGAAATGTCCTTGTTTTTTGAAAGAAAAGTACATTTTTTGTCCATTAAAATAACATCAAATTGATCAGAAATACAGTGTAGACATTGTTCATGTTGGTGAATTACTGTTGTAGCTGGAAAGGGAGTTGTACACAGCGTTGTACGAGGTCTTCAGTTTCTTGGACATTTCTCACATGGAATAGCCTTCATTTCTCAGAACAAGAATAGACTGATGAGTTTCAGACGAAAGTTTGTTTGTTTCTGGCCATTTTGAGCCTGTAATCGAACCCACAAATGCTGATGCTCCAGATACTCAACTAGTCTAAAGAAGGCCAGTTTTATTGCTTCTTTAAATCAGGACAACAGTTTTCAGCTGTGCTAACATAATTGCAAAAGGGTTTTCTAATGATCAATTAGTCTTTTAAAATGATAACTTGGATTAGCTAACACAACGTGCCATTGGAACACAGGAGTGATGGTTGCTGATAATGGGCCTCTGTACACCTATGTAGATATTCCATTAAAAATCTGCCGTTTCCAGCTACAATAGTCATTTACAACATTAACAACGTCTACACTGTATTTCTGATCAATTTGATGTTATTTTAATGGATAAAAAATGTGCTTTTCTTTCAAAAACAAGGATATTTCTAGGTGATCCCAAACTTTTGAAAGGTAGTGTACTTCCAGAAAAACTGCTAATGATCAGAACACCGAGCTGCACGGTGACCCAGTCTGGCTAATCACTGGAGAGACACAGTCTGGCTAATCACTGGAGAGACACAGTCTGGCTAATCACTGGAGAGACCCAGTCTGGCTAATCACTGGAGAGACACAGTCTGGCTAATCACTGGAGAGACAGTCTGGCTAATCACTGGAGAGACAGTCTGGCTAATCACTGGAGAGACAGTCTGGCTAATCACTGGAGAGACAGTCTGGCTAATCACTGGAGAGACCCAGTCTGGCTAATCACTGGAGAGACAGTCTGGCTAATCACTGGAGAGACCCAGTCTGGCTAATCACTGGAGAG
This sequence comes from Salmo trutta, assembly GCF_901001165.1. NCBI lineage: Eukaryota > Metazoa > Chordata > Actinopteri > Salmoniformes > Salmonidae > Salmo > Salmo trutta. Next base: position 50,037,437 of record NC_042978.1, on the reverse strand, counting down.
ACAGTCTGGCTAATCACTGGAGAGACAGTCTGGCTAATCACTGGAGAGACAGTCTGGCTAATCACTGGAGAGACAGTCTGGCTAATCACTGGAGAGACAGTCTGGCTAATCACTGGAGAGACAGTCTGGCTAATCACTGGAGAGACCCAGTCTGGCTAATCACTGGAGAGACCCAGTCTGGCTAATCACTGGAGAGACCCAGTCTGGCTAATCACTGGAGAGACCCAGTCTGGCTAATCACTGGAGAGACCCAGTCTGGCTAATCACTGGAGAGACCCAGTCTGGCTAATCACTGGAGAGACACAGTCTGGCTAATCACTGGAGAGACACAGTCTGGCTAATCACTGGAGAGACCCAGTCTGGCTAATCACTGGAGAGACACAGTCTGGCTAATCACTGGAGAGACAGTCTGGCTAATCACTGGAGACACAGTCTGGCTAATCACTGGAGACACAGTCTGGCTAATCACTGGAGAGACAGTCTGGCTAATCACTGGCGAGACACAGTCTGGCTAATCACTGGAGACACAGTCTGGCTAATCACTGGAGAGACACAGTCTGGCTAATCACTGGAGAGACACAGTCTGGCTAATCACTGGAGACCCAGTCTGGCTAATCACTGGAGACACAGTCTGGCTAATCACTGGAGAGACCCAGTCTGGCTAATCACTGGAGAGACCCAGTCTGGCTAATCACTGGCGAGACACAGTCTGGCTAATCACTGGAGAGACCCAGGCTGGCTAATCACTGGAGAGACAGTCTGGCTAATCACTGGAGAGACACGGTCTGGCTAATCACTGGAGACACGGTCTGGCTAATCACTGGAGACACAGTCTGGCTAATCACTGGAGAGACACAGTCTGGCTAATCACTGGAGACACAGTCTGGCTAATCACTGGAGACCCACAGTCTGGCTAATCACTGGAGACCCACAGTCTGGCTAATCACTGGAGACCCAGTCTGGCTAATCACTGGAGACACAGTCTGGCTAATCACTGGAGAGACCCAGTCTGGCTAATCACTGGAGAGACACAGTCTGGCTAATCACTGGAGAGATCCAGTCTGGCTAATCACTGGAGAGATCCAGTCTGGCTAATCACTGGAGAGATCCAGTCTGGCTAATCACTGGAGAGACAGTCTGGCTAATCACTGGAGAGACACAGTCTGGCTAATCACTGGAGAGACACAGTCTGGCTAATCACTGGAGAGACACAGTCTGGCTAATCAATGGAGACACAGTCTGGCTAATCACTGGAGAGACCCAGTCTGGCTAATCACTGGATACACAGTCTGGCTAATCACTGGATACACAGTCTGGCTAATCACTGGAGACACAGTCTGGCTAATCACTGGAGAGACCCAGTCTGGCTAATCACTGGAGACACAGTCTGGCTAATCACTGGAGAGACCCAGTCTGGCTAATCACTGGAGAGACTCAGTCTGGCTAATCACTGGAGACACAGTCTGGCTAATCACTGGAGAGACCCAGTCTGGCTAATCACTGGAGAGACCCAGTCTGGCTAATCACTGGAGAGACTCAGTCTGGCTAATCACTGGAGACACAGTCTGGCTAATCACTGGAGAGACCCAGTCTGGCTAATCACTGGAGAGACCCAGTCTGGCTAATCACTGGAGAGACCCAGTCTGGCTAATCACTGGAGAGACACAGTCTGGTTAATCACTGGAGACCCAGTCTGGATAATCACTGGAGACCCAGTCTGGCTAATCACTGGAGAGACAGTCTGGCTAATCACTGGAGAGACAGTCTGGCTAATCACTGGCGAGACACAGTCTGGCTAATCACTGGAGACACAGTCTGGCTAATCACTGGAGAGACACAGTCTGGCTAATCACTGGAGAGACACAGTCTGGCTAATCACTGGAGACCCAGTCTGGCTAATCACTGGAGACCCAGTCTGGCTAATCACTGGAGACACAGTCTGGCTAATCACTGGAGAGACCCAGTCTGGCTAATCACTGGCGAGACACAGTCTGGCTAATCACTGGAGAGACCAAGGCTGGCTAATCACTGGAGAGACAGTCTGGCTAATCACTGGAGAGACACGGTCTGGCTAATCACTGGAGACACGGTCTGGCTAATCACTGGAGACACAGTCTGGCTAATCACTGGAGAGACACAGTCTGGCTAATCACTGGACACACAGTCTGGCTAATCACTGGAGACACAGTCTGGCTAATCACTGGAGACCCACAGTCTGGCTAATCACTGGAGACCCAGTCTGGCTAATCACTGGAGACACAGTCTGGCTAATCACTGGAGACCCAATCTGGCTAATCACTGGAGACCCAGTCTGGATAATCACTGGAGACCCAGTCTGGATAATCACTGGAGAGACCCAGTCTGGCTAATCACTGGAGAGACCCAGTCTTGCTAATCACTAGAAAGACAGTCTGGCTAATCACTGGAGAGACAGTCTGGCTAATCACTGGAGAGACAGTCTGGCTAATCACTGGAGAGACACAGTCTGGCTAATCACTGGAGAGACCCAGTCTTGCTAATCACTGGAGACACAGTCTGGCTAATCACTGGAGAGACCCAGTCTGGCTAATCACTGGAGAGACAGTCTGGCTAATCACTGGAGAGACCCAGTCTGGCTAATCACTGGAGAGACCCAGTCTGGCTAATCACTGGAGAGACAGTCTGGCTAATCACTGGAGAGACTCAGTCTGGCTAATCACTGGAGAGACTCAGTCTGGCTAATCACTGGAGAGACCCAGTCTGGCTAATCACTGGAGAGACAGTCTGGCTAATCACCGGAGAGACTCAGTCTGGCTAATCACTGGAGAGACACAGTCTGGCTAATCACTGGAGAGACAGTCTGGCTAATCACTGGAGAGACCCAGTCTGGCTAATCACTGGAGAGACAGTCTGGCTAATCACTGGAGAGACAGTCTGGCTAATCACTGGAGAGACAGTCTGGCTAATCACTGGAGAGACACAGTCTGGCTAATCACTGGAGAGACAGTCTGGCTAATCACTGGAGAGACACAGTCTGGCTAATCACTGGAGAGACAGTCTGGCTAATCACTGGAGAGACAGTCTGGCTAATCACTGGAGAGACACAGTCTGGATAATCACTGGAGAGACAGTCTGGCTAATCACTGGAGAGACCCAGTCTGGCTAATCACTGGAGAGACACAGTCTGGCTAATCACTGGAGAGACAGTCTGGCTAATCACTGGAGAGACCCAGTCTGGCTAATCACTGGAGACACAGTCTGGCTAATCACTGGATACCCAGTCTGGCTAATCACTGGAGAGACCCAGTCTGGCTAATCACTGGAGAGACCCAGTCTGGCTAATCACTGGAGAGACCCAGTCTGGCTAATCACTGGAGAGACAGTCTGGCTAATCACTGGAGAGACACAGTCTGGCTAATCACTGGAGACACAGTCTGGCTAAACACTGGAGAGACAATGGGGGTTTCTCAATATGCATACTGTGCTCCACACCCCCATGCCCCGAGGGCATTCTTTGAGGGCATTCTCTTGAGTATGTTATTATTAGAATGAGAGTGTGGAGAACAAATACATTTTACATTTGAGAAGCACTGCGCACTCTTGTGCTACTGCATTACAATCTCTCTCTCAACGTCAGCAGGACAAAGGAGCTTATCGTGGTCTACAGGAAACAAAGGGGCGAGCACGTCCCCATCCACACCGACGGGGCTGTAGGGGAGCTGGTCGAGAGCTTCAAGTTCCTCAGCGTCCACATCACTTAGGAATTAACATCTTCCTGACACACCCACCCAGTCGTGAAGAGGGCACGATAGCACCTCTTCCCCCTGAGGAAGCTGAAAAGATTTGGCATGGGCCCTCAGGTCCTCAAAAACTTCTACAGTTGCACCATTGAGAGCATCTTGACTGGCTGCATCACCGCCTGGTATGGCAACTGCAAGGCACCAGACTGCAAGGCGCTACAGAGGGTGGTGAGTACGGCCCAGTACATCACTGGGGCCGAACTCCCTGCCATCCAGGACCTCTATACCAGGCGGTGTCAGAAGGCCCAACATATTTTGAAAGACTCCAGCCACGCAAGACATAGACTGTGCTCTCTGCTACCGCACAGCAAGCAGTATCAGTGCACCAAGCCTGGAACCAACAGGACCCTGAACTGCTTCTACCCACAAGCTATAAGACTGCTAAACAAGACGGGTAAATTGCTAATGAAATGGCTACCCGCTGCTGTTACTGTCTATTATCTATCCTTTTGCATAGTCATTTTAACCCTACATGACTAAAAGTATGTGGACACCTGCTCGCCGAACATCTCATTCCAAAATCATGGGCATTAATATGGAGTTGTTCCCCCCTTTGCTGCTATAACAGCCTCCTCTCTTCCTGGATGGCTTTCCACTAGATGTTGGAACATTGCTGCTGTAACAGCCTCCACTCTTCTGGGAAGGCTTTCCACTAGATGTTGGAACATTGCTGTGGGGAATTGCTTCCATTCAGCCACGAGAGCATTAGTGAGATCGGGCACTGATGTTAGATGTTAGGCCTGGATCACAGTCGGCGTTCCAATTCATCCCAAAGGTATTTGATGGGGTTGAGGTCAGGGCTCTGTGCAGGCCAGTCAAGTTCTTATACACCGATCTCGACAAACCATTTCTGTATGGCCCTCGCTTTGTGTAAAGGGGCATTGTCATGCTGAAACAGGAACGGCCCTCCCCAAATTGTTGCCACAAAGTTGGAAGCACAGAATCGTCTTGAATGTCATTGTTTGCTGTAGAGTTAAGATTTCCCTTCACTGGAACTAAGGGGCCTCGCCCGAAACATGAAAAACAGCCCCAGACCATTATTCCTCCTAACCTAACACTAACCTAAATGACAGAGTGAAAAGAAGGAAGCCTGCACAGAATAAAAAAATATTCCAAAACATGCATCCTGTTTGCAACACCTCACTTAAGTAATACTGCAAAAAATGTGTCAAAGAAATTAACGCTTTGTCCTGAATACAAAATGTTATGTTTGTGGCAAATCCAACACAACTCATCACTGAGTACCACTCCTCATATTTTCAAGTATGGTGGTGGCTGCATCATGTTATGGGTATGCTTGTCATTGTCAAGGACTAGGAAGTTTCTTTTATGATAAAAAATAAATGGAATACAGCTATAAGCACAGGCAAAATCCTAGTGGAAAACCTTGTTCAGTCTGCTTTCCAAATTCACCTTTCTGCAGGACAATAATCTAAAACACAAGGTCAAATATACACTGGAGTTACTTACCAAGATGACATTGAATGTTCCTGAGTGGCCGAGTTACAGTTTTGACTTAAATCGGCTTGACAATCTATAGCAAGACTTGAAAATGGCTGTCAAGCAATGATCAACAATCAACTTGACAGAACTTGAAGAATCTTTAAAAGAATAATGGGCAAATATTGTACAATCCAGGTATGCAAAGCTCTTAAGAGACATAACCCAAAAAGACACACAGTGTAATCGCTGTCAAACATGCTTCTACAAAGTATTGACTCAGGGGTGTGAATACTTATATAAATTATATATTTATGTTTAAAAAAAATTCAATACATTTTCCAAAATGTAAAAAAAAAAGATGTTTTCACTTTGTCATTGTGTGTAGATGGGTGAATCCATTTGAATTCAGTCTGTAACTGTGAAATAAATCAAGGGGTATGAATACATTCTGAATGCAATGTACAATAGCCATGCTATTCTCACTCGTCATTGTTTTTCACTGTGTATTTATTCCTCATGTCACTAGTTCAATTATTATAAATCAATGCTGTATTGTTACCTGTATTGTTACCTGTATTGTTACCTGTACAGTATCTGTATTGTTAACTGTACAGTACCTGTATTGTTACCTGTATTGTTACCTGTATTGTTAGTACCTGTACATGCATTGTTACCTGTATTGTTAGTACCTGTACCTGTATTGTTACCTGTACAGTACCTGTATTGTTACCTGTATTGTTACCTGTACTGTACCTGTACAGTACCTGTATTGTTACCTGTATTGTTACCTGTATTGTTAGCTGTATTGTTACCTGTACTGTTACCTGTATTGTTACCTGTACAGTACCTGTATTGTTACCTGTACAGTACCTGTATTGTTACCTGTACATTACCTGTATTGTTACCTGTATTGTTACCTGTACAGTACCTGTACAGTACCTGTATTGTTACCTGTAGAGTACCTGTATTGTTACCTGTAGAGTACCTGTATTGTTACCTGTACAGTACCTGTATTGTTACCTGTATTGTTACCTGTACAGTACCTGTAGTGTTACCTGTACAGTACCTGTAGTGTTATCTGAATTGTTACCTGTACAGTACCTGTACAGTGTGCAAGATGAAAGAGGAGACTCGCGATGTAGCAGGGCTTGTTCTCCACAGTGCAGAAGGGTTTGTGTGTGTGTGTGTGTGTGTGTGTGTTATGTACAGATGGGCTGAGACTCACGATGTAGCAGGGCTCGCAGTAGGCCTTCTTCTCCACGGCGTAGAAGGGTTTACCGCGCAGCCTGCCACTGCAGGTCATGCAGATGAAGCAGTCCACGTGGAAGACCTGGTCCATGGCGGTACAGCCGGTACCCTCACCCACCACATTATCCCCACAGCTGGCACACCGCCCTGGGGTAGAGGAGGAGAGTTAGACCCTCTGTCCACCGGTCTGTCTGTCTGTCTGTCTGTCTGTCTGTCTGTCTGTCTGTCTGTCTGTCTGTCTGTCTGTCTGTCTGTCTGTCTGTCTGTCTGTCTGTCTGTCTAAAGGAGGAGGAGGAGAGTTAGACTCTCTGTCCACAGGTCTGTCTGTCTGGCTGGCTACGTTAACATGGCAACATGCTCTCTCAACACGCTACCATGACAACATGCTCTCAGCTAATGTATAGATAGATGTATGCTTCAATTTCTATCATAGAAAACAACACGCTCTCTGAACAGACATTACCATGACAACACACTCTCTGAACACACGTTACCATGACAACACGTTATCTGAACACACATTAACATGACAACACTCTCTGAATACGTTAACATGACAAAACACTCTCTGAACACGTTACCATGACAACACACTCTCTGAACATAATTACCATGACAACACATTCTCTGTACACACGTTAACATGACAACACGCTCTCTGCACACATTAACATGACAACACGCTCTCTGTACACATGTTACCATGACAACACACTCTCTGAATACGTTAACATGACAACACGCTCTCTGTACACTCGTTACCATGACAACACACTCTCTGAACACACGTTAACATGACAACACACTCTCTGAACACGTTAACATGACAACACACTCTGTGAATAGGTTACCATGACAACACACTCTCTGAACAAACGTTAACATGACAACACACTCTCTGAACACACATTACCATGACAACACGCTCTCTGAACACACATTACCATGACAACACCCTCTCTGTACACATGTTACCATGACAACACCCTCTCTGTACACATGTTACCATGACAACACACTCTCTGTACACGTTAACATGACAACACGCTCTCTGAATACGTTACCATGACAACACACTCTCTGAATACGTTAACATGACAACACACTCTCTGAATATGTTACCATGACAACACACTTTCTGAATACGTTAACATGACAACACGCTCTCTGTACAAGCAACTAATACTACTAGCCCTAGTTTAACCCTTTAACCCTAACTAACTGATACTACTAGCCCTAGTTTAACCCTTTAACCCTAACTAACTGATACTACTAGCCCTAGTTTAACCCTAACTAACTGATACTACTAGTCCTAGTTTAACCCTTTAACCCTAGTTTAACACTAACAAACCGATACTACTAGTCCTAACCCTAACCAACTGATACTACTAGTCCTAACCCTAACCAACTGATAGTACTAGTCCTAACCCTAACCAACTGATACTACTAGTCCAAGACTAACCCTAACCAACTGATACTACTAGTCCTAACCCTAACCAACTGATACTACTAGTCCAAGCCTAACCCTAACCAACTGATAGTACTAGTCCTAATTTAACCCTAACCAACTGATACTACTAGTCCTAACCCTAACCAACTGATACTACTAGTCCTAGTTTAACCCTAACCAACTGATACTACTAGTCCTAGTTTAACCCTAACCAACTGATACTACTAGTCCTAACCCTAACCAACTGATAGTACTAGTCCTAGTCCTAACCCTAACCAACTGATAGTACTAGTCCTAACCCTAACCAACTGATACTACTAGTCCTAACCCTAACCAACTGATACTACTAGTCCTAACCCTAACCAACTGATACTACTAGTCCAAGCCTAACCAACTGATACTACTAGTCCAAGCCTAACCAACTGATACTACTAGTCCTAACCCTAACCAACTGATAGTACTAGTCCTAGTTTAACCCTAACCAACTGATATTACTAGTCCTAACCCTAACCAACTGATAGTACTAGTCCTAGTTTAACCCTAACCAACTGATACTAGTCCTAACCCTAACCAACTGATACTACTAGTCCTAACCCTAACCAACTGATAGTACTAGTCCTAACCCTAACCAACTGATACTACTAGTCCTAACCCTAACCAACTGATAGTACTAGTCCTAACACTAACCAACTGATACTACTAGTCCTAACACAACCCTAACCAACTGATAGTACTAGTCCTAACCCTAACCAACTGATACTACTAGTCCTAACCCTAACCAACTGATACTACTAGTCCTAGTTTAACCCTAACCAACTGATAGTACTAGTCCTAACCCTAACCAACTGATACTACTAGTCCAAGCCTAACCAACTGATACTACTAGTCCTAACCCTAACCAACTGATAGTACTAGTCCTAGTTTAACCCTAACCAACTGATATTACTAGTCCTAACCCTAACCAACTGATAGTACTAGTCCTAGTTTAACCCTAACCAACTGATACTAGTCCTAACCCTAACCAACTGATACTACTAGTCCTAACCCTAACCAACTGATAGTACTAGTCCTAACCCTAACCAACTGATACTACTAGTCCTAACCCTAACCAACTGATAGTACTAGTCCTAACCCTAACCAACTGATACTACTAGTCCTAACACAACCCTAACCAACTGATAGTACTAGTCCTAACCCTAACCAACTGATACTACTAGTCCTAACCCTAACCAACTGATACTACTAGTCCTAGTTTAACCCTAACCAACTGATAGTACTAGTCCTAACCCTAACCAACTGATACTACTAGTCCTAACACAACCCTAACCAACTGATAGTACTAGTCCTAACCAACTGATACTACTAGTCCTAACCCTAACCAACTGATACTACTAGTCCTAGTTTAACCCTAACCAACTGATACTACTAGTCCTAGTTTAACCCTAACCAACTGATACTACTAGTCCTAACCCTAACCAACTGATAGTACTAGTCCTAACCCTAACCAACTGATACTACTAGTCCTAACCCTAACCAACTGATAGTACTAGTCCTAGTTTAACCCTAACCAACTGATAGTACTAGTCCTAACCCTAACCAACTGATAGTACTAGTCCTAGTTTAACCCTAACCAACTGATAGTACTAGTCCTAGTCCTAACCCTAACCAACTGATACTACTAGTCCTAACCCTAACCAACTGATACTACTAGTCCTAACCCTAACCAACTGATAGTACTAGTCCAAGCCTAACCAACTGATAGTACTAGTCCTAACCCTAACCAACTGATACTACTAGTCCTAACACAACCCTAACCAACTGATAGTACTAGTCCTAACCCTAACCAACTGATACTACTAGTCCTAGTTTAACCCTAACCAACTGATACTACTAGTCCTAACACAACCCTAACCAACTGATACTACTAGTCCTAACCCTAACCAACTGATAGTACTAGTCCAAGCCTAACCAACTGATAGTACTAGTCCTAGTTTAACCCTAACCAACTGATAGTACTAGTCCTAACCCTAACCAACTGATACTACTAGTCCTAACCCTAACCAACTGATACTACTAGTCCTAACCCTAACCAACTGATACTACTAGTCCTAACCCTAACCAACTGATAGTACTAGTCCTAACCCTAACCAACTGATAGTACTAGTCCTAACCCTAACCAACTGATACTACTAGTCCTAACCCTAACCAACTGATAGTACTAGTCCTAACCCTAACCAACTGATAGTACTAGTCCTAACCCTAACCAACTGATAGTACTAGTCCAAGCCTAACCAACTGATACTACTAGTCCTAACCCTAACCAACTGATACTACTAGTCCTAACCCTAACCAACTGATAGTACTAGTCCTAACCCTAACCAACTGATAGTACTAGTCCAAGCCTAACCAACTGATACTACTAGTCCTAACCCTAACCAACTGATAGTACTAGTCCTAACCCTAACCAACTGATAGTACTAGTCCAAGCCTAACCAACTGATAGTACTAGTCCTAACCCTAACCAACTGATAGTACTAGTCCAAGCCTAACCAACTGATACTACTAGTCCTAACCCTAACCAACTGATAGTACTAGTCCTAACCCTAACCAACTGATAGTACTAGTCCTAACCCTAACCAACTGATAGTACTAGTCCTAACCCTAACCAACTGATAGTACTAGTCCAAGCCTAACCAACTGATAGTACTAGTCCTAACCCTAACCAACTGATAGTACTAGTCCAAGCCTAACCAACTCATACCCCTTGTAGTGCCCACAACTCTTAAAGGGAGGGATGAAAAGAGGTGAGAGGATTTATCAAACATAAGCTACTAATCTTATCAGAGAGAAAGCAGAAGCATGTATTCACGACCACTCTTTTTCTTTGGTTCAAACTGGATCATATAAAAAAATCACCACTTGATCAGATCTCCCCAGATAGAGATCTTACAGATCAACGAGGACTATTGATCTGTAATCAAGCGTCTGGTGAAGTAAGGATTTCTACCAAAGCCAAGGGAAATGGACAGTAAGAATAGGTCATATTCACAAGGCGTGATAGCATCTCAAGGGAATGTCTTTTTCTTTATATCAGCGGTTGAAAAGGCCAACAACTGAAGACATCTGAGGCCTTGGCTGGAGTTGATGCTGTGGGGGGGGGGAATCATTTTCTGGCTAATTAAGATGGTATCGTTAGAAATCGCTGTCACTACTTTTATACACCCTCCTGCTATAGCTTCAATGGACATACTGTAGATCTGTATTTATACCTACATTAATAAACAGGTTTTATTCAAATAAATGATCTCCAAAACTATACTATATGTATAATTGAGTCATAATAAAATACAAGTGTAACACTTCCTTTATATCTTAGTTAAATCCTGTTCATGGATACATTTACATTTTAGTCATTTAGCAGATGCTCTTATCCAGAGCGACTTACAGTAGTGAATGCAGACATTTCATTTTCATTTCATGCATATTTATTTATTTATTATAAAAAGAAAAAAAATATGGAGGAGAATGGAATTAATGGGGAAACTTTATTAAAGCAAACTCTCCGCATCACGCGACAGAGCGACAGAGCGACAGAGCGACAGAGCGACACAGCGACAGAGCGACAGAGCGACACAGCGACACAGCGACAGAGCGACACAGCGACAGAGCGACACAGCGACAGAGCGACAGAGCGACACAGCGACACAGCGACACAGCGACAGAGCGACACAGCGACAGAGCGACAGAGCGACACAGCGACAGAGCGACAGAGCGACAGAGTGACACAGCCAACATTGATTAGAAAAAGTCAAACAGTCTGTTCATGTTTTAATGATAAAGAGACTAAAACGTTTTAGGCTCTGTCTTGTCTTTGTGTTTTGAGGGCAAAGTAGTGAGCTGGTATTATTGCTCCAGAAAGAGATAGATTACACATTGTGGAAAACGCCATTTTCATATCTTTAATTGACTTGAAGATATCTTTAATTGAGTTTAAGATGTCCCCAACTCAATGAGAAGTTTATCTTCGACCCAATTAATGACGCTAGCAATTTAATTAGCGATATCTTACAATAACGCAGTTTTAGAAAATATATTTTACAATGTTTTCACTAAAGACAGATAGAATCTCTGAAGAAATGAGAAAAAAATTAAGTATTTTTTAATTTCTGTTTTTATCTTTTTGATTTGGTGCTGATGTTCTGACTGGTGGATGGGAATCGGGTTACAGACACACAGAGACAGGAGATGGGAAACAGGGGATATCAGACGCTGTGTCTGTGTTAGAGTGTGTCTGCGCGCATGTGTGAGTGTGGACACGTGTGAGTGTGGACACGTGTGTGTGTGTGTGTGTGTGAGTGTGTCCATGTTTGTGTGAGTGTGTCCATGTTTGTGTGTGTGTGGACACGTGTGTGTGTGTGTGTGTCCATGTTTGTGTGTGTGTGGACACGTGTGTGTGTGTGTGTGTCCATGTTTGTGTGTGTGTGTGTGTGTGTGTGTGTGTGTGTGTGTGTGTGTGTGTGTGTGTGTGTGTGTGTGTGTGTGTGTGTGTGTGTGTGTGTGTGTGTGTGTGTGTGTGTGTGTGTGTGTGTGTATACAGCTAAGCAGGGGGATATATCAGAATCAGACACCGCTACAGTTTTTCATTTCCACAGTTCAATTTCCTGTGTTTCCACCGTAAGAATCAAACAGAAATGGGGAAAGCTGCATCTGTTTCAGGTATCACAATTAGAGGAACCTTGGGAAGTGATTAAACAGCTCTGATTCATAGCTTGACTGCTCAATAATTTTCTCCTGACCCCTATAGTCCCCCCACCCGGAACCCCGACTTTTAAATGCCAATCCTCTAGGACATCAGAGGACACAAAAAAAATAAAGAAAAGTTGGCCACTCCTTAAACTTTCTAAAATAGCTATTGTTTTAAATCCATTTGGCAAACGTCCTCATTCAGGGTGACTTCCAGTGTGACTTTACACAAACAGGCCCAGCTATCAGGTTCCATCTGGTTCCACCAGTTTTCTATCTACACCTCAATTACAGAGGCTGTGTTACCTACTGTACGGCATGAGAACGGTACGGGGGAGAGAGATTAAACAAACTAGAAATGGCGCGTCTCGAGGGGATGTGTGGGTGTCAATGGAATCACAGGTTGGTAATCACTTCAGAGAGCCAGAAGGAAGGAGGGGGGGGGGGGGCAGAGAAGGAGACACAAATAGAGAAAGAGAGTTACAGAGGGAGGGGGGGAGGGAGGGGAGAATGAGAGAAAGGGAGCGAGAGAGAGAGAGAGGGTGGGTGGGTGGGAGAGAGAGGCAGAGACACTGTTATAGTCTTCAGATCACAGGGCATATTCAGTGAGTGGATAAGAGAGCCCAACGTGTCCCACAGGACTCCCACTTTAAACAGCCAGAAGGAAACCTCTCGGAAATCATTTCCCTTTTGGTGGCTCGTGATCGCTAGGGCCCTCAGGAGCGATTTGTGTGTGTGTGTGTGCTATTTGTGTTTGTGTGGGTGTGTGAGTGCATGCTGTGCACAGTCATACACACACACACACACAGTGCCAAAGACGAGCACACACCCCACATGTCGCCAGACATGTGCACATACACAGACATAATTACCTTAATATACACATTATTCCATCGTATGCATGTCAGTACAAACATATTCCAAATGCATATTGCACAAGTTCTTCAACGTTGTATTGTCCATGTGTCACGTTCATTGAATAATAAACACAAGGACCAAGGCGCAGCGTGAGTAGAGTTCCACATATTGATTCAAGTGAAACTTACAAAACAACAACAAAGCTTTAACGAACGTGCCAATACGTAGTCGCACATAGGCACTAACTCTAAACAATATCCCACAACGCAGGCAAAGGGACACACTAAGTATGATCCCCAATTAGAGGCAACGATATTCAGCTGCCTCCAATTGGGAACCATACTCACACACACCAACATAGAAACACAATACCTAGAAACCCCCCTAGTCACGCCCTGACCTAAAACACCATAGAGAACCCCCGAGGGCGTGACACCATGACAATCGTGTAATTATATTTAAAGGGACATTTCACCGTTACTCTTTCACTTTATAAGTCCATTAGTATGTCTTTAACATATAATATGTCTCATAAAAATGTCCTCACTTCACGCAAATACAGGTGTTTCTAATTCTCACCGGTAGAAACAGGCCTACTACATTTGCAACCACAATATCCAGAAATCATAGCGGTTTCAGGATGTAATATCGCCGCTGTCGAGGAGGATCTGTTTGAGAATGAGTGTCAACAGGTAGCTAACGTTACTCGCTGGACCAGCCACTCGTTCATAGAACACCAGCTTGCAAATAACTATTTATTTTTGCTTCGACAACAACTGTAAAGTTCAGTCATGGTGCTCATGTACCAGGATGTGCAAACTACAAGCAAGCACAGGCTGCTGGGTACCATTCCATCAAGATGTCGAGCAGAACTATCTTAACTAACATCTAGCTAGCTAGCTTTCATAATATACTGGCTAGACATTACAAAGTAAATCAATGTAATTAGCCAGCGGCTTATCTAGTGATATGATTTGTAACTTTGCAAGTTAACTTAACCTAACGTAGCTAAAGTTATCTATAGCCTACCGGACCGTATCTAACCGTTAGCTAGCTAACTACCGCTGAGGCTAACGTGACAGGCATATATGTTCTATTTACAGAGTCCGATCCCATTAACATCCGCATCATCATCAAATTGACACCGAGGGGCAATGCTGTTACATCCAATGCCTGTTTGCCTGAGGCTGATGCCATGCAGGTACTTATATGCACATACACACACACTCACACTCACATTCAAACGCACACACATGTAAATAGTGCCACACATTTTCAGTTGGACTTCCTGTTTACATTTGTGTTGTCCTTGATGTCTGTTGTTTTTATTTGCTTTTCAAAAAAAAAAAAAAGTAAATTTTGTTGGTTGTTGTTTTGGTTGGGTTGGAGGGGGACAGTGGCTTGGGGGAATTTTCAGAGTTTTGAACAAATTAATATCTTCAAAAATGAAGGAGAAGCAAGAGATATAGAGAGAGAGCAAGAGAATGCAGCTAGCTAGTTTAGCCTACTCAAACACCTGGCTCAAACAGAGAGGGATGCTATATTAGCTAGCTGGCTATGGCTATCCAACACTGGAACTCTTCCAAGTCAAGCTAAGCTTTTGGCTTGATTAATTTATTGCCACGTGTGCTACTGGTGTAACTGTTAAACTCCTTGCTGACTGTACACTGTACTGCATGATAGTAGCAGGTTTACTAACACGTTAGTTCTATTAGCTATGTTGACTATGACATTAATATGCTGACAACGATGTAGGCTGTGTGTAGCAGTTAGCGGTTATGATATGAAGGTTTGGCTTGGAAAGGTTTTTGGTCACAGACAGCTGATGTGTTGTGCACTGAAGTCCACAAGCGAAGGGAAAAGGTGAGTGGATCAAAGTGATCATGCTGTTTGTATGTGGCTGCTATGAAAGGGATCATGCTGTTTGTATGTGGCTGCTATGAAAGGGATCATGCTGTTTGTATGTGGCTGCTATGAAAGGGATCATGCTGTTTGTATGTGGCTGCTATGAAAGGGATCATGCTGTTTGTATGTGGCTGCTATGAAAGGGATCATGCTGTTTGTATGTGGCTGCTATGAAAGGGATCATGTTGTTTGTATGTGGCTGCTATGAAAGTGATCATGCTGTTTTCATGTGGCTGCTATGAAAGTGATCATGCTGTTTGTATGTGGCTGCTATGAAAGGGATCATGCTGTTTGTACGTGGCTGCTATGAAAGTGATCATGCTGTTTGTATGTGGCTGCTGTGAAAGTTAACTGTGTTTACGTGTGATCAGGAGTGTATTCATTCCACTGATTCTGTTGAAAAACATTTCTTAAACGGAAGCAAACGGAACCAAACGGGGATAAACAAACCTCAATTTGTCCAATAGAAACTCTTGTTTGTAACTGTTTGTACTAATGATTACGCAATAGATCAGCTAGAAGCAGGCAAGTGTGCAAGGCGGTATTGAATGTATCAATGTCTGTCACCTTGATAACTCAAATGTCTCTCAACCTGTGTGCACCGAGTACGTTGTAAACTTTCATTCAAAGCCTAGGTTGTAGCATCCTCATGATGGGTACTGGGATAATTAGAGTATCATTCAGTAACCTAAACCTATGAATGTTACATTGAACTGGGTGAATGGAATAGGAATGACAGTCATTCATTATGCTGTAATAGAAATAAGGCCATGCTCATTAAAAATAGAATTGTCCTCCCTCATCTTAAACAGCACTGACCGCCACTGACACACACACAAACACACACACACACACATTTTGAAACAACACTACGCAGGAACGATTAAATTGATACTTGAAAATTCAAGTGTCATGCAGTATCCTAAACCTATCGATGCTACATTGAACTGGGTGACTTGAATATGTGACTCGTTTCAGGAACCTTCCCGCTAGCCATGATTGGCTGAGATAATGGATGGGCTGAACATGCTGAGAGATGAGTTTGGATTGGTCTGCCATGTAGCGCGCTTCTGTCTATAACATGAGCTGGTCAGTATGTGTAGGTAATCCTTTCTAATACAGATTTTTTAAAGACATCATGTAGTATAGTGTTGCTCTCCACTTTCTGGAGGACCGAGTTTTGAAATCAGTGGAATGCCCGGTGGAATTAGAGTATGATAGCTAAGGAGATGGAGAAAATTCTGGCGTTTGATTGCAAATATGCAGAGTGAGTCCTAAGGAGAACACACACAGAAGGCTGTTGTATAAAACACCTGTCTCCGGATTACATCTTCAAACTAAAGGGCAACCATGGCATCTGTGACAGAGAGGGAGAAGCATCCATACATGTATACGGGTAAGAGAGTCTAGCTAGCTACATTTTCAGATATTACACATTTCTAATTTTGTCAGAAAGTCGTTTTTAATTTCGAGTTAAAGTGTACTGTTACCTAGCTAACATTGAACCTGGTTGGTTAGTTACCTGCAGATTCATGCAGGGTAGTAACGTTTTTGAGTTGGGATTATGGTTCATTGTTTAGCTAGTTAGCTACATGTCTAAACAAAATAAGTTTATCAACTTTCAAAGCAGAATTACTTTCCCATTGTTCCCCAACTGTAGTGTATGATATACCATTTTCCAGCTCTGAGTCTCTACTTTTATCCAATGTAAAAAAACACATTTTCAAATGTTGCTACTTAAGACCGAATCGAGTCGCTCGGTCAAATATGAATGACAACCCTCCAATATGCTGCAACAGAAAATAATCCTCCCTCATCTTAAATGGCACCAACCGCCATTGGAAGTAGGCATGAACATGGTCCATGTCTAGTTGGTGTGTTTATAAGTTACAACTTCTACTGTAGTTCTTTGTATTACGGAGGCTTAGTTAAGTGATTGTTGATGCAAAGCTTGAAGTCTAAATTTGAAAAACGCAGAGTTATTAGTAGGGGGGGTGTCTGTTGGGGGTGGGTACTGTGTATGAAGGTTAGTATGTATGATGTATTTACATGAGGGGGGTGGGTGGATTTAGTACCTTGTCTGAGTGTGTATTGATGGGGACAAAGTAGTAAAATGTTGGCTAATCACTGACTAGTGTGTGTCCTAGAGACTAACCCTGCTAATGATGACCTTGACACCAGCTTTAGTAGTACAGAGCCTGTAGACCCATTGGATGAAAGCTTTGAGCCTGGAACAAGCTCAACATCATCTGACTCAGAAGAGGAAAATAATGCATGGGGCTGGCAAGAGCCAAAGTGTATGAGTCCAAGGTCATGGCAAGAGCCAAAGTGTATGAGTCCAAGGTCGTGGCAAGAGCCAAAGTGTATGAGTCCAAGGTCATGGCAAGAGCCAAAGTGTATGAGTCCAAGGTCATGGCAAGAGCCAAAGTGTATGAGTCCAAGGTCGTGGCAAGAGCCAAAGTGTATGAGTCCAAGGTCATGGCAAGAGCCAAAGTGTATGAGTCCAAGGTCGTGGCAAGAGCCAAAGTGTATGAGTCCAAGGTCGTGGCAAGAGCCAAAGTGTATGAGTCCAAGGTCGTGGCAAGAGCCAAAGTGTATGAGTCCAAGGTCATGGCAAGAGCCAAAGTGTATGAGTCCAAGGTCGTGGCAAGAGCCAAAGTGTATGAGTCCAAGGTCATGGCAAGAGCCAAAGTGTATGAGTCCAAGGTCATGGCAAGAGCCAAAGTGTATGAGTCCAAGGTCATGGCAAGAGCCAAAGTGTATGAGTCCAAGGTCATGGCAAGAGCCAAAGTGTATGAGTCCAAGGTCATGGCAAGAGCCAAAGTGTATGAGTCTAAGGTCATGGCAAGAGCCAAAGTGTATGAGTCCAAGGTCATGGGAAGAGCCAAAGTGTATGAGTCCAAGGTCATGGCAAGAGCCAAAGTGTATGAGTCTAAGGTCATGGCAAGAGCCAAAGTGTATGAGTCCAAGGTCATGGCAAGAGCCAAAGTGTATGAGTCTAAGGTCATGGCAAGAGCCAAAGTGTATGAGTCTAAGGTCATGGCAAGAGCCAAAGTGTATGAGTCTAAGGTCATGGCAAGAGCCAAAGTGTATGAGTCCAAGGTCATGACAAGAGCCAAAGTGTATGAGTCTGGAGCTCATGAAGTTCTAAGTGATTCTAGTTACATCAGAAACCAATAAAGTGTTGACTTCAACTTCTGGATCAATTCATTGTGATATTAATTAAATTATATTCATGACATTTATTTGGAAGTAACTAGCTACAAAATTACTGCTAAAATAAATGATGCAGAGAGTTGGTGTATCGTTTAAACTTTAATGTGTTGTCAAGTAAACATGTTTCAATAAAACAGTAGATTAGCCTGTCAATGTTGCAAATAATTAGACATGCCTTGTATTGAAGACAAAGTGTATTCGCTCTGAAGACCGAGGTGAGTGTACACAGCGGGATGCAGGAACAGTTTTGGCAATGTATGATGTCTACAGTGCCTTCAGAAAGTATTCATACCCTTTGACTTATTCCACATTTTGTTGTGTTACAGCCTGAATTCAAAATATATTAATTAGATATTTTTTTTCCTCACTCGTCTACACAAAATACTATTTGACCAATATTTTTGCAAATGTATTTCAATAAAATACAGAAATATCTAATTGATATAAGTATTCACACCCCTTTGATGTGACACTTCAAATGGAGCTCAGATCCAATTTCCTTTGATCATCCTTGAGATGTTTCTATAACTTAATTGGAGTCCACATTGCTTGGAAAGGATTCAGAGAGATACACACCTGTGGTCCCACAGTTGACAGTGCATGTCAGAGCAAAAACTGTTACATGAAGTCCAACAAACTGTCCATTGTTTTCCCAGAATATATATATCTGTGGAAGGGTATAAAACCATTTCTAGAGTATTGTAAATGTCCGAGAGCACTGTGGGAAATTGAAGAAAAAAAAAACCATGGAATTAACCAGACTGGAGCTGGCTGTCCGACCAAACTGAGCAACCAGGCAAGAAGGACCTTTCTCAGGGAGGGGACCAAAGAACCAAATGACCACTCTGACAGAACTACAGAGTTCATTGGCTGCAGCACTTCACCAATCTGGGCTTTATGAGAGAGTGGCCAGATAGAAGACACTCCTGAGAAAAAGGCAAATGACAGCACGTCCGGAGTTTGCCAAAAGGCATGTGAAAGATGAGACAAAAATGTAACTCATTGGCCTGAATGTAAGGCACAACTCATCACCCAGCTAACACCATCCCTACCGTAAAGCATGGTGGTGACAGCGGGAGCTGGGAGACTGGTAAGGAGAGATGGAACAATGAATGGAGCCAAATACAAGCAACTCCTGGATGAGAACCTGCTTCAGAGTGTAACCAACCTTAGACTGGGGCGAAGATTTACGTTCCAACAGGACAATGACCCCAAAGCATACAGCTAAAGCCCAGACTTAAATCCCATTGAAAATCTGTGGAAAGACTTGAAGATTGTTGTTCAACGCCTCCCCCCCATCTAACTTAACAGAGCTTAAGAAAATCTGTAAGGAAGAATGGGAGAAAATCCCCAAATCCAGATGT
Source organism: Salmo trutta (assembly GCF_901001165.1). Classification (NCBI taxonomy): domain Eukaryota; kingdom Metazoa; phylum Chordata; class Actinopteri; order Salmoniformes; family Salmonidae; genus Salmo; species Salmo trutta. The sequence continues at coordinate 50,017,431 of NC_042978.1, read as the reverse complement.
GCAAAGCTGATACAGACGACTCAAAGCTGATACAGACATACCCAAGACGACTCAACGCTGAAACAGACGAGTCAAAGCTGATACAGACATACCCAAGACGACTCAAAGCTGACACAGACATACCCAAGACGACTCAACGCTGAAACAGACGACTCAAAGCCGATACAGACATACCCAAGACGACTCAAAGCTGATACAGACATACCCAAGACGACTCAAAGCTGACACAGACATACCCAAGATGACTCAACGCTGAAACAGACATACCCAAGACGACTCAAAGCCGATACAGACATACCCAGGACGACTCAAAGCCGATACAGACATACCCAGGACGACTCAAAGCTGATACAGACATACCCAAGACGACTCAAAGCTGATACAGACATACCCAAGACGACTCAAAGCTGACACAGACATACCCAAGACGACTCAACGCTGAAACAGACGACTCAAAGCTGATACATACATACCCAAGACGACTCAACGCTGATACAGACATATCCAGGACGACTCAAAGCTGATACAGACATACCCAAGACGACTCAACGCTGAAACAGACGACTCAAAGCTGATACAGACATACCCAAGATGACTCAACGCTGAAACAGACATACCCAAGACGACTCAAAGCTGATACAGACATACCCAAGACGACTCAAAGCTGATACAGACATACCCAAGATGACTCAAAGCTGATACAGACATACCCAAGATGACTCGAAACTGATACAGACATACCCAAGACGACTCAACGCTGAAACAGACGACTCAAAGCTGATACATACATACCCAAGACGACTCAACGCTGATACAGACATATCCAGGACGACTCAAAGCTGATACAGACATACCCAAGACGACTCAACGCTGAAACAGACGACTCAAAGCTGATACAGACATACCCAAGATGACTCAACGCTGAAACAGACGACTCAAAGCTGATACAGACATACCCAAGATGACTCAACGCTGAAACAGACGAGTCAAAGCTGATACAGACATACCCAAGACGACTCAAAGCTGATACAGACATACCCAAGACGACTCAAAGCTGATACAGACATACCCAAGACGACTCAAAGCTGATACAGACATACCCAAGAAGACTCATCGCTGTAATCGCCACCAAAGGTGCTTCTACAAAGTATTGACTAAGTGGTGTGAATATTTATGTAAATAAGTATATTTATTCTACAGTGTGAAACTAACTTGTGTCTCTGTACTTGAAAAGCATAATGTATGATAAGAGACAGACGGACGGACAGAAAGACAGTGAAGAATGTTTGACATCGACTTCACATCAATAATTTGATATAAACTGCCAACCGAGGAAATAGACGCTGCTTCAAACACCTCCTTCAATAATAAAGGACAGCAATCAAATAGACATCATCTTCTATCCCTGCTGGAAATGATCCCAAATACTTTCCAACTATTTCAGCCCGGGATGGATGGCTGCATAAAGTAAGCATGAAAGAGAAAAACCAACCTTCCCCTTGTGTCCTTCTGAGCAGGGAATGGAAGGAACCACAATTTTTAATATCACTACTTCAAATAGTTATTCTATTCTAATGCAATATGAACGAACGGGAGGGAGGGAGGGAGGGAGGGAGGACGGGAGGGAGGGAGGGAGGGAGGACGGGAGGGAGGACGGGAGGGAGGGAGGGAGGACGGGAGGGAGGGAGGACGGGAGGGAGGACGGGAGGGAGGGAGGGAGGACGGGAGGGAGGGAGGACGGGAGGGAGGGAGGGAGGACGGGAGGGAGGGAGGACGGGAGGGAGGACGGGAGGGAGGGAGGACGGGAGGGAGGACGGGAGGGAGAGTTCATTATACTTGACACACACACACACTCTCTCTTACTCCTTTTATTCCAACCCTCAGAAGCAGCCTCGTTTTTTTTGTTTTTTTTTACACGGAAAGTCAAAAAGGAGACTTGAAGAAGGGCTGTTTAAAATAAGAGGAGCCTGTTCCCAGCGAGAAGGGTGAAGCTTACAATGGTTAGACTATTTAATTGGTTAAAAGGAAAAGATTAAAGAGTTCCTGACTCTATTCCATAAATAATAGATTTCTAATGTATTTGTAGTGACAGGGAGAGAGAGGCTGTTGTTTGGGGATGGGGGGTGTTGAGTGGCAGAACGCTTCACATCCCTCTCTCTCTCTCTTCTCTCTCTCTCTTCTTTTTGCCTTCTTCTTTGTTTTCACACTGCGTGATATTCAAGCAGCATGAAAGGCAGAGAGGGAGCACACTTGCGGCTCAATTTGATCTTGCATCGCCGGAAATCAAACATTGCACATATAAAGAAGGATTGCAACGCAAGGAGGAACTTTTTTTTTGTGGGAAACCAAACTTTTTAACACTATGTTGTGGTAGTCGAGAGAGAGAGAGAATGTAGTGTAATTCACACACACACACACACACACACACACACACACACACACACACACACACACACACACACAGTATTAAAATACAAAGCCAGGCAACTGCAGACAAAACAAATAACCAAGACCACAATACATATTTTGGGATTTCAAGAAGATTGTTTAGATTACAGTGGGCTATGAAATAACAAGATGCCCTGGTAGAAAACTGAAATGCCTACCAGGAGTGTAGATATTGTTGTTTTTCAGGAACAACCAAACTGCAGCAGCAAAAAAACAAACAACAAAAAACATGGGAAATTCAAACTGCAGCGAATTACACTGCTCTGCTACACAACTTTTTATGGCATCTCACCCCTCAACTAAATTATGGCATCTCACCCCCTCAACTAAATTATGGCATCTCACCCCCCCAACTAAATTATGGCATCTCACCCCCCCCAACTAAATTATGGCATCTCACCCCCTCAACTAAATTATGGCATCTCACCCCCCCAACTAAATTATGGCATCTCACCCCCCCAACTAAATTATGGCATCTCACCCCCCCAACTAAATTATGGCATCTCACCCCCCAACTAAATTATGGCATCTCACCCCCCCAACTAAATTATGGCATCTCACCCCCCAACTAAATTATGGCATCTCACCCCCCAACTAAATTATGGCATCTCACCCCCCAACTAAATTATGGCATCTCACCCCCCAACTAAATTATGGCATCTCACCCCCCAACTAAATTATGGCATCTCACCCCCCAACTAAATTATGACATCTCACCCCCCCAACTAAATTATGGCATCTCACCCCCCAACTAAATTATGGCATCTCACCCCCCCAACTAAATTATGGCATCTCACCCCCCAACTAAATTATGGCATCTCACCCCCCAACTAAATTATGGCATCTCACCCCCCAACTAAATTATGGCATCTCACCCCCCCCAACTAAATTATGGCATCTCACCCCCCAACTAAATTATGGCATCTCACCCCCCAACTAAATTATGACATCTCACCCCCCCAACTAAATTATGGCATCTCACCCCCCAACTAAATTATGGCATCTCACCCCCCCAACTAAATTATGGCATCTCACCCCCCAACTAAATTATGGCATCTCACCCCTCAACTAAGTTATGACAAGGCATCTCACTCCACAACTAAAAAATTCAGTTGTTGTGACAGATTTTGAGAATGGGACAAGAAAAAGTACAAAAGTTATGACACTGCTGATTAGTATATTATATTGATTATGGATGTAAACAAACATCATAGATCAGTGTTGAACAGCAGAGGATCAGTCTGTCACAATGCATTATCAGTGTAATGAACGGCTAATGAAGTACCAATTTGTGCACCTGTTTATTTGATTTATTTATTATTTTTTCATTCTCTTCTCCCCTCAAGATCCATCTATTGTGTTACTTTTTGGTTGAACATATTCTGTGGCCTAACACGGAAACCAAACCACGCCACGCGAGCGGTGTAGTCAGCCTGTTACACTGCCTTGTGATGACAAAGGAAATTGCTGTCATCAATGCGCAATCATCTCTGAATGCTTCCTTTCCTCCTTAGCGCTCATCCACTCCTCCTTCTCCTCCTCCTCTCCTCCTCCTCTCCCTTAATCTCATTCCAAATGTCAAAAAAAGGAAGTACTGTACTGCTGTGATGCTGCCTGCGATGATAGAGGAGGAGAAGAGGAGAAGAGAGGGAGGAGGAGGAGAGAGGGATGAGGAGAGAGGGATGAGGAGAGAGGGATGAGAGGAGAGAGGGATGAGGAGAGAGGGATGAGAGGATGAGAGGGATGAGAGCAGAGAGGGATGAGAGGAGAGAGGGACGAGAGGAGAGAGGGATGAGAGGGATGAGAGGAGAGAGGGATGAGAGGAGAGAGGGATGAGAGGAGAGAGGGATGAGAGGAGAGAGGGATGAGAGGAGAGAGGGATGAGAGGATGAGAGGGATGAGAGGAGAGAGGGATGAGAGGAGAGAGGATGAGAGGAGAGAGGGATGAGAGGGATGAGAGGAGAGAGGGATGAGAGGAGAGGGATGAGAGGAGAGGGATGAGGAGAGAGGGATGAGAGGAGAGAGGGATGAGGAGAGAGGGATGAGAGAATGAGAGGGACGAGAGGAGAGGGATGAGAGGATGAGAGGGATGAGGAGAGAGGGATGAGAGGAGGAGAGGGACGAGAGGGATGAGAGGAGAGAGGGATGAGAGGGATGAGAGGAGAGAGGGATGAGAGGAGAGAGGGATGAGAGGAGAGAGGGATGAGAGGATGAGAGGAGAGAGGGATGAGAGGAGAGAGGGATGAGAGGAGAGAGGGATGAGAGGAGAGAGGGATGAGAGGGATGAGAGGAGAGAGGGATGAGAGGGATGAGAGGAGAGAGGGATGAGAGGAGAGAGGGATGAGAGGGATGAGAGGAGAGAGGAATGAGAGCAGAGAGGGATGAGAGGGATGAGAGGAGAGAGGGATGAGAGGGATGAGAGGATGAGAGGGATGAGAGGAGAGAGGGATGAGAGGAGAGAGGGATGAGAGGATGAGAGGGATGAGAGGGATGAGAGGAGAGAGGGATGAGAGGAGAGAGGGATGAGAGGATGAGAGGGATGAGAGGAGAGAGGGATGAGAGGGATGAGAGGAGAGAGGGATGAGGAGAGAGGGATGAGAGGAGAGAGGGATGAGAGGATGAGAGGGATGAGAGGAGAGAGGGATGAGAGGAGAGGGATGAGAGGGGAGGGATGAGGAGAGAGGGATGAGAGGGATGAGAGGGATGAGAGGAGAGAGGGATGAGGAGAGAGGGATGAGGAGAGAGGGATGAGAAGAGAGAGGGATGAGAGGAGAGAGGGATGAGAGGAGAGAGGGATGAGGAGAGAGGGATGAGAGGATGAGAGGGAAAGCATTACGGCCTGGCCTGTTAGGGCCCTGGGCTGCAGGCTGGTGGAGGGGGAGGGAGGGAGGGGGAGGGAGGGAGGGGGGTGCCCAGTGTAGGTTACATGTTTTAGAAACAGGTTTACAGAAGTGACATGGGTGGTGTGTGTGGGTGAGTGGTTGAGTGTGTGTGTTTTTGTGTGTGTGTCAGGGAGAGAGGAGGGATAGCGTATGGTGTGGCCGAGAGACAGTCAAGTGAGTGCCTATGGGTGTCAGTGTGTGTTTGTACGTGTGTAACTGTGTGTGTGTGTGTGTGTGTGTGTGTGTGTGTGTGTGTGTGTGTGTGTTTGTCAAGTTAGTGCATGTGTGTGTGTGTGTGAGTCAAGTTAGTGCACTTGTGTGTGTGTGTGTGTCAGTGAGGACGTCTATTCATTCCTGGGGATCAAACGCTCGAAATCTAGCAACGTGAGTCGCCCAGGAGCCTCAGCTGGGCTGGCATGGCAGCTGATCTCACAAGCCTCAGTGGAGCTGTCTGAACGAGGCAGGATCGAGCTCTCAGCCAGCGGGGGAGTAGGGTGGGGGGGGGGGGGGTCACTTCACGTGAGCCAGCACTGAGAAGAGAAGCGGGCTGCCACTCTCTGTCACTGAGAGAGGCCCTGCGCTGCACGCCATATATTCTGCTGCCCAGAAACTAGAAAGCAGAGCTGAGCCAAGTGGAGTGAAAAAGGAGAACAGAGGGGAGGAGGTCAACAACGGTACTGACCAACAAATATATAATAATTAACTGGGGAAAACAGAGAGAGACACCCAACATAAAGACAACACAGAGAAATACAGTTTGGGAAACATTGATCCAGTGCTCCATATCCATTCCAACCGCTCCGCTAAAAACCGCTCTTCCCTCACCAGAAGAAAACAAACGCTGTCCAAATTCACTCCATTCACTAAAATAATCATTAATCGCCGATTAATTAGGGCCGATTTCAAGTTTTCATGACAATCGGTAATCGGTATTTTTGGCCACCAATTTGCCAATTTTATTTATTTATTTATTATTTTTTTGTATTATTATTATAATTTTTTTTACACCTTTATTTAACTAGGCAAGTCAGATTAAGAACACATTCTTATTTACAATGACGGCCTAGAAACGGGGGTTAACTGCCTTGTTCAGGGGGGATTCGTTTTTGCAACCTTCGGTTACCAGTCCAACGCTCTAACCACCTGCCTTACATTGCACTCCACAAGGATTAACAGGCTGACTACCTGTAACACGAGGGCAGCAAGAAGCAAAGGTATGTTGCTATCTAGCATTAGACTTATAAAAAACTATCAATCTTAACATAATCACTAGTTAACCAACACCCATCTATACTGGTGACTACCTGGACCTACCATTTAGTTTTGATGTATTGAAATCAAACCATACGATTTGAATTTAAAGTATTTTAATAAACAACATGTAAGGAGCAAACATCATTTCAAATAGGCTACATGTCATATTAAACAGCATATACATCTCTAAAGAGGTCAGGAGCCAGACAGGAAGCCCAAAAAGGAACTAAAATGAATTATTTAGTCTATATTATTAGCCTATTATTTCAGCCTTCAGTAAACTGTGAAGCCACACTAGGCTGGTAAGGATATCATCCGTTTCAGGAAGCTAGGCGTATAGAAACACACGTCACTACTTTACAGGAGAGACATTTGAACCCATTCCCCCCCCCCCCCATCTGTAAATACGGATAAAACATTTAAATTCCGAGTGTAGATTTTTTTGGGAAAAAGCTAACAACCTTCCTGCTAGCCATGATTGGCTGAGATAATGGATGGGCTGGACATGCTGGGAGATGAGTTTGGATTGGTCTGCCATGTAGCACGCTTCTGCCTATAACATGAGCTGCTCAGTATGTGTTGATAATCTACGCTACAGCTTCTTTTTTTTTGAAAGATATAACGTTAGCCATCACGAAATACAAATATTTTTTTAGCAATTTTTCGCTTCAACATTGATGCCCTGAATCAACAGATCAGTTGGAAAAAGTTGTGACGGGCTACTTTCTACAGACGCCAGGGTCAGTGAGAACCAGTTGGGAATTGGAGTGACTTGACGCCATGTTGGCCAAACAGGATGTAACTACAAACAAAACAGAATTAAATGGTTCCGGTCTACAGTGAAGCGTTCATCCATGTATACGGCTAAGAGTCTAGCTACATTTCCAGATATTATACGTTTCTAATTTAGTCAGAAATTAATTTGCATTGCAAGTTAAAAGCCTACTGTTAGATAGCTAGCTAACATTACACGTATGATCTGTGTAGGAATATAATCAGAAATCCCATTTGCATTGCTAGTTAAAGCCTAATTGTAGCTAGCTAGCTAACATTGAACCTTGTTGGTTAGCTTTAGCTACCTGCAGAATTCATACTACAGCTGTGACAATACAGTTTGTATTGGTAGTAGTGCGAGTTGGGGTTACCCCGGTTCATTGTTTAGCTAGCTAGCTACATGTCTAAACAAAAGACTCTACTTCGCCAGATGATTACATGAGCCATCAAGTTAGCCAGTTGTGTCTGGGGGGTGATTACAGCCTTCTATATGTTCATGTCTAGACGTAGAGACCCCTCTACTTAGCTAGATGTGTCTGGGGGGTGATAACAGCCTTCTATATGTTCATGTCTAGACGTAGAGACCCCTCTACTTAGCTAGATGTGTCTGGGGGGTGATTACAGCCTTCTATATGTTCATGTCTAGACGATAGAGACCCCTCTACTTAGCTAGATGTGTCTGGGGGTTGATTACAGCCTTCTATATGTTCATGTCTAGACGATAGAGACCCCTCTACTTAGCTAGATGTGTCTGGGGGGTGATTACAGCCTTCTATATGTTCATGTCTAGACGTAGAGACCCCTCTACTTAGCTAGATGTGTCTGGGGGTGATTACAGCCTTCTATATGTTCATGTCTAGACGTAGAGACCCCTCTACTTAGCTAGATGTGTCTGGGGGGTGATTACAGCCTTCTATATGTTCATGTCTAGACGATAGAGACCCCTCTACTTAGCTAGATGTGTCTGGGGGGTGATTACAGCCTTCTATATGTTCATGTCTAGACGTAGAGACCCCTCTACTTAGCTAGATGTGTCTGGGGGTGATTACAGCCTTCTATATGTTCATGTCTAGACGTAGAGACCCCTCTACTTAGCTAGATGTGTCTGGGGGTGATTACAGCCTTCTATATGTTCATGTCTAGACGATAGAGACCCCTCTACTTAGCTAGATGTGTCTGGGGGGTGATTACAGCCTTCTATATGTTCATGTCTAGACGTAGAGACCCCTCTACTTAGCTAGATGTGTCTGGGGGTGATTACAGCCTTCTATATGTTCATGTCTAGACGTAGAGACCCCTCTACTTAGCTAGATGTGTCTGGGGGTGATTACAGCCTTCTATATGTTCATGTCTAGACGTAGAGACCCCTCTACTTAGCTAGATGTGTCTGGGGGTTGGTAATAGCATTTCTTACACGTGACCCATCAATTTAGACAACAGTGTGTCTTGGTAAGCGTCATCTAGTAATGATAACATATTTATACAATATATTTATCTGGACATTTTGTTTTTGATATTGATAATATGCAAATAATCATTTCACTGTGCCATTTATACCTTCTGTATCTTGTGCATGTGACAAACAAACTTAGATTTGATTTGATATAGTGTGTGTTTAACAGAGACGGTAATGTGAATAACAACATGACCTGCATCAAAGTCAGATTAGGAAACAGGCCAAGGACTAGATAGTGTATTTTTACCTGGAGTTTTTCCTTATTGTAGGTTATGACTTTCACCCCTTTTAGTCTTGAAATCTTTGGTTGTTTTAGTACATGTGAATCCTTAAAGAGACGGATGGGTGTAAGGCTTTAGAGGGTGTAAACGATGTTGAATTAGTGTAGACAAAGAAGAGCTCTCCAGTAGGTGTACCAAAACATTCACAGGCCATTTACTCAAAAGTGAGGTTACAAGTTTATCAACTTTCAAAGCATAATAACTTTCCCAATGTGCCGCAACTGCAGTCTAAGATATACAATTTTCTAGCTCTGAGTCTCTACTTTTATCCAATGCAAAAAAAATAAAAAATAAATAAAAAACACCACTTCAAATTTTGCTACATAAGACCAAATACAGGTGGTGGGTCAGAAATGCCTTATTAGGCTCAGGTCTACAGTGCCTTTGTATTCACCTTTTAGAAACACCAGTTTGACCAGAGTCCGTGTCTTCAGGCTCATGCAATGGTCCCTGGAGAGCAGTAGAGAATACCCTCTACGAGCTTGTAGAGCCACTGGGGATGCTAAACATCCTTCAGGCCACTCTTGCCAGGCTGGGCAGAGATGCTGTGTATATATATATATTTTATAGTTAGGCATAAAGGTTTTTGGGCAAAATAACCCTTTCATAACGGAATGCTGCTTGAAAGAGGTAATATGTGATCATAGCCTATTTTATAGATTATATACAACGAAAATGAACAAAACTTTTAAGAGATCAGATTTGTTGTCGTTTATAAATACTTTGCTACAATCACACTTAGCTAGCTACCCACCTCGTTCCGTTCTGTTAGAATGTTCACAAATTATACAATCATGCTTTCAGGATACGTGTCTTTTCAGATTCCACAATGATTCCTGAGTTGTGGACACTACATCACCACACTCCCTCTCTTGCTCTTGGCCCTCTTCATCATCTTTGTAAGTCACGTTGATTTTGCACCTGTATGTTTCATCAGTTTCTTTATGAAAATATGTAGAGAACCCCATTACAGTAGCTAAAGCAAGGGGCTATAGCAGCACACAAGTAGACTACAGATGCATGCTGGGCCGGGCGCCCTGAGCTCCTGAAGTGAGGTAAGTGCTACTGGAGCAAAATTGGAGTGGGCGAGAAGGCCGATGCTCCAGCCGTTAGGAAACTCCCTCTGACGCTCCAGCCTTTAGGAAACTCACTCTGACGCTCCAGCCTTTAGGAAACTCACTCTGACGCTCCAGCCTTTAGGAAACTCACTCTGACGCTCCAGCCTTTAGGAAACTCACTCTGACGCTCCAGCCTTTAGGAAACTCACTCTGACGCTCCAGCCTTTAGGAAACTCACTCTGACGCTCCAGCCTTTAGGAAACTCACTCTGACGCTCCAGCCTTTGGGAAACTCACTCTGACGATCCAGCCTTTGGGAAACTCACTCTGACGCTCCAGCCTTTAGGAAACTCACTCTGACGCTCCAGCCTTTAGGAAACTCACTCTGACGCTCCAGCCTTTAGGAAACTCACTCTGACGCTCCAGCCTTTAGGAAACTCACTCTGACGCTCCAGCCTTTAGGAAACTCACTCTGACGCTCCAGCCTTTAGGAAACTCACTCTGACGCTCCAGCCTTTAGGAAACTCACTCTGACGCTCCAGCTTTTAGGAACTCACTCTGACGCTCCAGCCTTTGGGAAACTCACTCTGACGATCCAGCCTTTGGGAAACTCACTCTGACGCTCCAGCCTTTAGGAAACTCACTCTGACGCTCCAGCCTTTAGGAAACTCACTCTGACGCTCCAGCCTTTAGGAAACTCACTCTGACGCTCCAGTCTTTGGGTAACTCACTCTGACGCTCCAGTCTTTGGGTAACACACTCTGACGCTCCAGCCTTTAGGAAACTCACTCTGACGCTCCAGCCTTTAGGAAACTCACTCTGACGCTCCAGCCTTTAGGAAACTCACTCTGACGCTCCAGCCTTTAGGAAACTCACTCTGACGCTCCAGCCTTTGGGAAACTCACTCTGACGCTCCAGCCTTTAGGAAACTCACTCTGACGCTCCAGCCTTTAGGAAACTCAATCTGACGCTCCAGCCTTTAGGAAACTCACTCTGACGCTCCAGCCTTTAGGAAACTCACTCTGACGCTCCAGCCTTTAGGAAACTCACTCTGACGCTCCAGCTTTTAGGAAACTCACTCTGACGCTCCAGCCTTTGGGAAACTCACTCTGACGATCCAGCCTTTGGGAAACTCACTCTGACGCTCCAGCCTTTAGGAAACTCACTCTGACGCTCCAGCCTTTGGTAACTCACTCTGACGCTCCAGCCTTTAGGAAACTCACTCTGACGCTCCAGCCTTTGGTAACTCACTCTGACGCTCCAGCCTTTAGGAAACTCACTCTGACGCTCCAGTCAAATCGGACACGCTCCGCTCCAGCTCCGCTCACATACTCTGGTGGAAAACTACCCAGCTAGCATATTTGGTTCCTTCGAAGTTGTGGAAATGTAGGTTTTTGTATTTGGAACAAAGCCATATGTTTCCTGACTGGTAAAGCAACAGTGTTTTTTTGTTCATTCTGGAGCAGAAGTAAAAATTTGCAGCTTCATCCACCCGGCTAAACTCATCGTGACCTTCCAGAACACAACACATTTTCCACTGACAAGGAGGTAGACTTCTTCGAGAAGAAAATCAAGCCCAACACACAAGGGAACAAAGTTTTAAAATCACCATCTTGGGTAAAGGCGAAGACCAAGAAGACAGAATCACTTTCCTTAAATGTATCCATGCTGGAAAGAAAATTCCCTTTATTAATGTGTACGTTCCAAATTCATATGATCCTACGTCTAGACTCCAAGTGGATCAATTAGAAGATGAGAAGGAGATGGGACAGTGGAGATGGGACAGTGGAGATGAGACAGTGGAGATGAGACAGTGGAGATGAGAAGGAGATGGGACAGTGGAGATGAAGGAGATGGGACAGTGGAGATGAGAAGGAGATGGGACAGTGGAGATGAAGGAGATGGGACAGTGGAGATGAGAAGGAGATGGGACAGTGGAGATGAGAAGGAGATGAGACAGTGGAGATGAAGGAGATGGGACAGTGGAGATGAGAAGGAGATGAGACAGTGGGGGGAATCAAATGGGCTGAGTTGTGAGGGTGAAGTAGGGAGGGAGGAGTTGTGAGGGTGAAGTAGGGAGGGAGGAGTTGGGAGGGTGAAGTAGGGAGGGTGGAGTTGGGAGGGTGAAGTAGGGAGAGTGGAGTTGGGAGGGTGAAGTAGGGAGGGAGGAGTTGGGAGGGTGAAGTAGGGAGGGAAGAGTTGGGAGGGTGAAGTAGGGAGGGAGGAGTTGGGAGGGTGAAGTAGGGAGGGAGGAGTTGGGAGGGTGAAGTAGGGAGAGTGGAGTTGGGAGGGTGAAGTAGGGAGGGAGGAGTTGGGAGGGTGAAGTAGGGAGGGAAGAGTTGGGAGGTGAAGTAGGGAGGGAGGAGTTGGGAGGGTGAAGTAGGGAGAGTGGAGTTGGGAGGGTGAAGTAGGGAGAGTGGAGTTGGGAGGGTGAAGTAGGGAGGGAGGAGTTGGGAGGGTGAAGTAGGGAGGGAAGAGTTGGGAGGGTGAAGTAGGGAGGGAGGAGTTGGGAGGGTGGAGTAGGGAGGGAGGAGTTGGGAGGGTGAAGTAGGGAGGGAAGAGTTGGGAGGGTGAAGTAGGGAGGGAGGAGTTGGGAGGGTGAAGTAGGGAGGGAGGAGTTGGGAGGGTGAAGTAGGGAGGGAGGAGTTGGGAGGGTGAAGTAGGGAGAGTGGAGTTGGGAGGGTGAAGTAGGGAGGGAGGAGTTGGGAGGGTGAAGTAGGGAGGGAGGAGTTGGGAGGGTGAAGTAGGGAGGGAGGAGTTGGGAGGGTGAAGTAGGGAGAGTGGAGTTGGGAGGGTGAAGTAGGGAGGGAGGAGTTGGGAGGGTGAAGTAGGGAGAGTGGAGTTGGGAGGGTGAAGTAGGGAGGGAGGAGTTGGGAGGGTGAAGTAGGGAGGGAGGAGTTGGGAGGGTGAAGTAGGGAGGGAGGAGGTGGGAGGGTGAAGTAGGGAGGGAGGAGTTGGGAGGGTGAAGTAGGGAGAGTGGAGTTGGGAGGGTGAAGTAGGGAGGGAGGAGTTGGGAGGGTGAAGTAGGGAGAGTGGAGTTGGGAGGGTGAGTAGGGAGGGAGGAGTTGGGAGGGTGAAGTAGGGAGAGTGGAGTTGGGAGGGTGAAGTAGGGAGGGAGGAGTTGGGAGGGTGAAGTAGGGAGAGTGGAGTTGGGAGGGTGAAGTAGGGAGGGAGGAGTTGGGAGGGTGAAGTAGGGAGGGAGGAGTTGGGAGGGAGGAGTTGGGAGGGTGAAGTAGGGAGGGTGGAGTTGGGAGGGTGAAGTAGGGAGGGAGGAGTTGGGAGGGTGAAGTAGGGAGAGTGGAGTTGGGAGGGTGAAGTAGGGAGGGAGGAGTTGGGAGGGTGAAGTAGGGAGGGTGGAGTTGGGAGGGTGATGGGAAATACGTCAAGGCGGCACAGAGGTTAAAACCTTTCTACTCTGACACATTCCACTAGTAATGTTATGACACACACAAGTAACAGCATCTACATCTGAAAGAAGTCACTCCTCAGAAATATGCCGAGGGCGACTAACTGACTAACTGAGTAATATGCAAATGCAGTCAACCAGAGTATCTAGGACAATGCACAAAGCTGTCTGAAAGAAGCAAGCCCATTTAATACATTAACTTGGGAGGGAGCTTTCATTGTCTTTTAAAGAAATACACACATCGGCATTAGAGCACGCCTCTGTGGGCTCAAACTTTTCCTCTGACCCAATTACCTCGGTTAATGTTCCTCTGACTCGCTCCTACCTTCCTCTGACTGAGAAACTACAGCTAGCTGCTCTGTCTGTCCTTAAAGTAGCTAGCTGCTCTCTCTGTCTGTCCTTACAGTAGCTAGCTGCTCACTCTGTCCTTACAGTAGCTACCTGCTCTGTCTGTCCTTACAGTAGCTAGCTGCTCACTCTGTCTGTCCTTACAGTAGTTAGCTGCTCTCTCTGTCTTTACAGTAGCTAGCTGCTCTGTCTGTCCTTACAGTAGCTAGCTGCTCTCTCACTCTGTCCTTACAGTAGCTAGCTGCTCACTCTGTCCTTACAGTAGCTAGCTGCTCTGTCTGTCCTTACAGTAGCTAGCTGCTCTCTCTGTCCTTACAGTAGCTAGCTGCTCTGTCTGTCCTTACAGTAGCTAGCTGCTCACTCTGTCCTTACAGTAGCTAGCTGCTCTTTCTGTCCTTACAGTAGCTAGCTGCTCTCTCTGTCCTTACAGTAGCTAGCTGCTCTCTCTGTCCTTACAGTAGCTAGCTGCTCTGTCTGTCCTTACAGTAGCTAGCTGCTCACTCTGTCCTTACAGTAGCTAGCTGCTCTCTCTGTCCTTACAGTAGCTAGCTGCTCTGTCTGTCTGTCCTTACAGTAGCTAGCTGCTCTCTCTGTCCTTACAGTAGCTAGCTGCTCACTCTGTCCTTACAGTAGCTAGCTGCTCACTCTGTCCTTACAGTAGCTAGCTGCTCACTCTGTCCTTACAGTAGCTAGCTGCTCACTCTGTCTGTCCTTACAGTAGCTAGCTGCTCACTCTGTCCTTACAGTAGCTAGCTGCTCACTCTGTCCTTACAGTAGCTAGCTGCTCTCTCTGTCCTTACAGTAGCTAGCTGCTCACTCTGTCCTTACAGTAGCTAGCTGCTCACTCTGTCCTTACAGTAGCTAGCTGCTCTCTCTGTCCTTACAGTAGCTAGCTGCTCTGTCTGTCCTTACAGTAGCTAGCTGCTCTCTCTGTCCTTACAGTAGCTAGCTGCTCTCTCTGTCCTTACAGTAGCTAGCTGCTCTGTCTGTCCTTACAGTAGCTAGCTGCTCACTCTGTCTGTCCTTACAGTAACTAGCTGCTCTCTCTGTCTGTCCTTACAGTAGCTAGCTGCTCTGACTGTCTGTCCAAACAGTAGCTAGCTGCTCACTCTGTCCTTACAGTAGCTAGCTGCTCTGTCTGTCCTTACAGTAGCTAGCTGCTCTGTCTGTCCTTACAGTAGCTAGCTGCTCACTCTGTCCTTACAGTAGCTAGCTGCTCTGTCTGTCCTTACAGTAGCTAGCTGCTCACTCTGTCCTTACAGTAGCTAGCTGCTCTGTCTGTCCTTACAGTAGCTAGCTGCTCTCTCTGTCCTTACAGTAGCTAGCTGCTCTCTCTGTCCTTACAGTAGCTAGCT
Source organism: Salmo trutta (assembly GCF_901001165.1). Taxonomy (NCBI): domain Eukaryota; kingdom Metazoa; phylum Chordata; class Actinopteri; order Salmoniformes; family Salmonidae; genus Salmo; species Salmo trutta. The sequence goes on along the minus strand of NC_042978.1, from coordinate 50,002,170 downwards.
GCTCTGTCTGTCCTTACAGTAGCTAGCTGCTCACTCTGTCCTTACAGTAGCTAGCTGCTCTCTCTGTCCTTACAGTAGCTAGCTGCTCTGTCTGTCTGTCCTTACAGTAGCTAGCTGCTCTCTCTGTCCTTACAGTAGCTAGCTGCTCACTCTGTCCTTACAGTAGCTAGCTGCTCACTCTGTCCTTACAGTAGCTAGCTGCTCACTCTGTCTGTCCTTACAGTAGCTAGCTGCTCACTCTGTCCTTACAGTAGCTAGCTGCTCACTCTGTCCTTACAGTAGCTAGCTGCTCTCTCTGTCTGTCCTTACAGTAGCTAGCTGCTCACTCTGTCCTTACAGTAGCTAGCTGCTCACTCTGTCCTTACAGTAGCTAGCTGCTCACTCTGTCCTTACAGTAGCTAGCTGCTCACTCTGTCCTTACAGTAGCTAGCTGCTCACTCTGTCCTTACAGTAGCTAGCTGCTCTCTCTGTCCTTACAGTAGCTAGCTGCTCTCTCTGTCTGTCCTTACAGTAGCTAGCTGCTCACTCTGTCCTTACAGTAGCTAGCTGCTCTCTCTGTCCTTACAGTAGCTAGCTGCTCTGTCTGTCCTTACAGTAGCTAGCTGCTCACTCTGTCTGTCCTTACAGTAGCTAGCTGCTCTGACTGTCTGTCCAAACAGTAGCTAGCTGCTCACTCTGTCTGTCCTTACAGTAGCTAGCTCCTCTGACTGTCTGTCCAAACAGTAGCTAGCTGCTCACTCTGTCCTTACAGTAGCTAGCTGCTCACTCTGTCCTTACAGTAGCTAGCTGCTCACTCTGTCCTTACAGTAGCTAGCTGCTCACTCTGTCCTTACAGTAGCTAGCTGCTCACTCTGTCTGTCCTTACAGTAGCTAGCTGCTCACTCTGTCCTTACAGTAGCTAGCTGCTCACTCTGTCTGTCCAAACAGTAGCTAGCTGCTCTCTCTGTCCTTACAGTAGCTAGCTGCTCACTCTGTCCTTACAGTAGCTAGCTGCTCTCTCTGTCCTTACAGTAGCTAGCTGCTCTCTCTGTCTGTCCTTACAGTAGCTAGCTGCTCACTCTGTCCTTACAGTAGCTAGCTGCTCTCTCTGTCTGTCCTTACAGTAGCTAGCTGCTCTGTCTGTCCTTACAGTAGCTAGCTGCTCTGTCTGTCCGTTCAGTAGCTAGCTGCTCTGTCTGTCCTTACAGTAACTAGCTGCTCTCTCTGTCCTTACAGTAGCTAGCTGCTCACTCTGTCTGTCCTTACAGTAACTAGCTGCTCTCTCTGTCTGTCCTTACAGTAGCTAGCTGCTCTGTCTGTCTGTCCAAACAGTAGCTAGCTGCTCACTCTGTCCTTACAGTAGCTAGCTGCTCACTCTGTCCTTACAGTAGCTAGCTGCTCTCGCTAGCTGCTCACTCTACAGTAGCTAGCTGCTCTCTCTGTCCTTACAGTAGATAGTGCTCTCTCTGTCCTTACAGGTAGCTAGCTGCTCACTCTGTCCTTACAGTAGCTAGCTGCTCACTCTGTCCTTACAGTAGCTAGCTGCTCTCTCTGTCCCTTACAGTAGATAGCTGCTCTCTCTGTCCTTACAGTAGCTAGCTGCTCACTCTGTCCTTACAGTAGCTAGCTGCTCTCTCTGTCCTTACAGTAGCTAGCTGCTCTCTCTGTCCTTACAGTAGCTAGCTGCTCACTCTGTCCTTACAGTAGCTAGCTGCTCACTCTGTCCTTACAGTAGCTAGCTGCTCTCTCTGTCCTTACAGTAGCTAGCTGCTCTCTCTGTCCTTACAGTAGCTAGCTGCTCACTCTGTCCTTACAGTAGCTAGCTGCTCACTCTGTCTTACAGTAGCTAGCTGCTCTCTCTGTCCTTACAGTAGCTAGCTGCTCACTCTGTCTGTCCTTACAGTAGCTAGCTGCTCTCTCTCTCTGTCCTTACAGTAGCTAGCTGCTCTCTCTGTCTGTCCTTACAGTAGCTAGCTGCTCTCTCTGTCTGTCCTTACAGTAGCTAGCTGCTCTCTCTGTCTGTCCTTACAGTAGCTAGCTGCTCTCTCTGTCTGTCCTTACAGTAGCTAGCTGCTCTCTCTGTCTGTCCTTACAGTAGCTAGCTGCTCTCTCTGTCTGTCCTTACAGTAACTAGCTGCTCTCTCTGTCTGTCCTTACAGTAGCTAGCTGCTCACTCTGTCCTTACAGTAGTTAGCTGCTCACTCTGTCCTTACAGTAGCTAGCTGCTCTCTCTGTCTGTCTTTACAGTAGCTAGCTGCTCTCTCTCTCTGTCCTTACAGTAGCTAGCTGCTCACTCTGTCTGTCCTTACAGTAGTTAGCTGCTCACTCTGTCCAAACAGTAGCTAGCTGCTCACTCTGTCCAAACAGTAGCTAGCTGCTCACTCTGTCCTTACAGTAGCTAGCTGCTCTGTCTGTCTGTCCTTACAGTAGCTAGCTGCTCTCTCACTCTGTCCTTACAGTAGCTAGCTGCTCACTCTGTCCTTACAGTAGCTAGCTGCTCTCTCACTCTGTCCTTACAGTAGCTAGCTGCTCTCTCTGTCTGTCCTTACAGTAGCTAGCTGCTCTCTCTGTCTGTCCTTACAGTAGCTAGCTGCTCACTCTGTCCTTACAGTAGCTAGCTGCTCACTCTGTCCTTACAGTAGCTAGCTGCTCACTCTGTCCTTACAGTAGCTAGCTGTTCACTCTGTCCAAACAGTAGCTAGCTGCTCACTCTGTCCTTACAGTAGCTAGCTGCTCTCTCACTCTGTCCTTACAGTAGCTAGCTGCTCTCTCACTCTGTCCTTACAGTAGCTAGCTGTTCACTCTGTCCAAACAGTAGCTAGCTGCTCACTCTGTCCAAACAGTAGCTAGCTGCTCTCTCACTCTGTCCTTACAGTAGCTAGCTGCTCTCTCTGTCTGTCCTTACAGTAGCTAGCTGCTCTCTCTGTCTGTCCTTACAGTAGCTAGCTGCTCTCTCACTCTGTCCTTACAGTAGCTAGCTGCTCTCTCACTCTGTCCTTACAGTAGCTAGCTGCTCTGTCTGTCCTTACAGTAGCTAGCTGCTCACTCTGTCCAAACAGTAGCTAGCTGCTCACTCTGTCTGTCCTTACAGTAGCTAGCTGCTCTCTCTGTCCTTACAGTAGCTAGCTGCTCACTCTGTCCTTACAGTAGCTAGCTGCTCACTCTGTCCTTACAGTAGCTAGCTGCTCACTCTGTCTGTCCTTACAGTAGCTAGCTGCTCACTCTGTCCTTACAGTAGCTAGCTGCTCTCTCTCTCTGTCCTTACAGTAGCTAGCTGCTCTGTCTGTCTGTCCTTACAGTAACTACTGTAGCTATATCTTCTCTCTCCCCTTACAGCAACTACTGTAGCTAGCTGGGACATTTTGAAACTCTTCCAAGACTCTTCATGAATATTTTATGTGTAGTGGTGTCTTATAAATGATGAGGTTTCTTCCAGCTGACATTATCAGGTTAAAAGTCTCCATTCTCTAACCACTCTTTTCTTATCATCCGACAAAGACTATAGAACAGAACGGGAGAAGAGAAGAGGCTCTCAAGAGTGTTCAAAAGTTATGGATGACGTCCACCACGAACCTTCAACTGAGTTCTGAGTTCTTGGTATTAAAAAAATCTCTGAAAAATACTGATTGTGATCAAATTAAAATATCAACATAATGCCTTTTTACCATCGAATGTCATTTTCTACAACAACAAAAAGGACTCAGCCCTCGTTGAGATTTGACATGTTAAAATATTAAGCTAAGACACGGAACTACATTTCAGAGCGGCTGTACACTTACAGAAGATAGTCAAGTATCATCATCACTTACATTAAATAATGCAGAGCACCTCGTCCTTTTCAATAATTCAGCTAGGTGTCCTGGTTTGTCCTGGTTTGGCCAGGTTTGGTGTGGGTCTGAACACAACCATTGTGACAGTAGATAGACAGAGAGTGAGTTGTGACAGTAGATAAACAGAGAGTGAGTTGTGACAGATAGACAAACAGAGAGTGAGTTGTGACAGAGACACAGAGTGAGTTGTGACAGTAGATAGACAGAGAGTGAGTTGTGACAGTAGATAGACACAGAGTGAGTTGTGACAGTAGATAGACACAGAGTGAGTTGTGACAGTAGATAGACAAACAGAGAGTGAGTTGTGACAGTAGATAGACAAACAGAGAGTGAGTTGTGACAGTAGATAGACAAACAGAGAGTGAGTTGTGACAGTAGATAGACACAGAGTGAGTAAGTTCTTGTGTAGCAGAGCTACAGCCCAGGGCAAAGCTGTGGTTGAGCCAAAATGGCTCCCTATTCGATACTACTTTTGACCAGGACCAGTGCACCATATAAGGGAATAGGGTGCCATTTGGGTCTCAGCCTGTGTGAGTGGCTTCCTGCTTTCTTTTAGATTTCAACAGAAGGCAGAAGAACACAGGATACCTACGCAGAACCTAAGTGTATTAGATATAACAGATGATGACATTGAAAGAAAAGATTTCAATCTACTCTGCCTCTTTCAGGAAAAACAACTCTCTCTCTCTCTCATCCCTCTCTCTCATCTCTCTCTCTCTCTCTCTCAGCTTTGTACTGCTGTTCAGTACTGACCTTACTGTAACTTACTGTAAAATACTGTAACATATTATAGTACTGACAGTAACAGTACTGACCTTACTGTAACATATTATAGTACTGAAAGTAACAGTACTGACCTTACTGTAACATACTGTAACATATTATATTACTGACAGTAACAGTACTGACCTTACGGTAACATATTACAGTACTGACAGTAATAGTATCGACCTTACTGTAACATATTACAGTACTGACCTTACTGTAACATATTATATTACTGACAGTAACAGTACTGACCTTACTGTAACATACTGTAACATATTATATTACTTACAGTAACAGTACTGACCTTACTGTAACATATTACAGTACTGACCATACTGTAACATATTACAGTACTGACAGTAACAGTACTGACCTTACTGTAACATATTATATTACTGACAGTAACAGTACTGACCTTACTGTAACATATTACAGTACTGACAGTAACAGTACTGACCTTACTGTAACATATTACAGTACTGACAGTAACAATACTGACCTTACTGTAACATATTATATTACTGACAGTAACAGTACTGACCTTACGGTAATATATTACAGTACTGACCTTACTGTAACATATCATATTACTGACAGTAACAGTACTGACCTTACTGTAACATATTACAGTACTGACAGTAACAGTACTGACCTTACTGTAACATATTACAGTACTGACAGTAACAGTACTGACCTTACTGTTACATATTATATTACTTACAGTAACCGTACTGACCTTACTGTAACATATTACAGTACTGACAGTAACAGTACTGACCTTACTGTAACATATTACAGTACTGACCTTACTGTAACATATTACAGTACTGACAGTAACAGTACTGACCTTACTGTAACATATTATATTACTTACAGTAACCGTACTGACCTTACTGTAACATATTACAGTACTGACAGTAACAGTACTGACAGTAACAGTACTGACCTTACTGTAACATATTATATTACTGCCAGTAACAGTACTGACCTTACTGTAACATATTATATTACTGACAGTAACAGTACTGACCTTACTGTAACATATTACAGTACTGACCATACTGTAACATATTATATTACTGACAGTAACAGTACTGACCTTACTGTAACATATTATATTACTGACAGTAACAGTACTGACCTTACTGTAACATATTACAGTACTGACCATACTGTAACATATTATATTACTGCCAGTAACAGTACTGACCTTACTGTAACATATTATAGTACTGACAGTAACAATACTGACAGTAACACTAGAGGAGGGGTCTGAGTTGGTACCTCTGATGCTAAACGTTCCTCCGGACATCACTGAGACAGACTGTAATGGTAATTTAGTTCAATTCAACCCTCTGGACCAATAGAAACCTACAATAGACTGATTTAAATTAGGAGCTCAAAGACATTAGCTACTGTAGCGACACCAATACACTTTGTTATAGAGAAAGGGAGAGGGAAGGAGAAAGAGAGAGAGAGGGGGAGATAGGGAAAGAGAGAGAAAGAGAGAGAGCAAGTAGGAGGGAGGTAGAGAGAGGGAGAGACAAAGAGAGAGAGAGAGAGAGAACGAAAGATCATCAGAGAGTCCCATTCTGATTAATCTAGTTAATTACTAGCCCTGGGGTTCTCTCCTCCGCTCGCCCTCTTCCCCCTTGTGCCCTTCCTTCCCAAAGAAGAGCATTGAAATGTAATCAGATTCATTGTAATTACAGAGTTACGGAGCTCCTGTGATCTTGGGCCTGTCCTACCCTAGCCCTCCAAGGCCTGGCTCTACACTCCACAGCATCCCTCTGATCTGAGACCTGTCCTACCCTAGCCCAACACAGGCTACTTCCAAAATGTCACACTATTCCCTATATAGTGCACAATTTTTTTCATTAATTTGACATGTTTCTTTATTGTTTTTGGGACATATTTCTCTGGTGAAAAGTTGTGTACTATATAGGCTGTAAACGGTGTCAAATGGCTAGCTAGTTAGCGGTGGTGCACGCTAGTAGTGTTTCAATCGGGTGACGTCACTCGCTCTGAGACCTTGAAGTAGTTGTTCCCCTTTGCTCTGCAAGGGCCGCGGCTTTTGTGGCGCGTCAGTTGTTGATGTGTGCAGAGGGTCCCTGGTTCCAGCCCAGGTTGGGGCGAGGAGAGGGACGGAAGCTAAACTGTTACAAGGGCAAAGGGGGCTGTGTGAGACACCGCGCTGTACTACACTATACTACACCGTAGTCCAGTTTGTGTACATTAGGGAATCAGCAGAGAGCCAGAGGGCTCTGTTAATCGAGTGGAGAGAGTAGTTTCTCTCTTTATAATGAGTTCCACAGTTCATAGTTCATACTAACTTTCACTCCTCTTCTGACCTTCCTTACTCACTCTCCCTCCCTCCAGCTCTCCTCTTCGTCCCTCTATCTCTGTCTCCCTCCCTCCCTCTCTCTCTCTCTCTCTCTCTCCTCTTCGTCCCTCTATCTCTGTCTCCCTCCCTCTCTCCTCTTCGTCCCTCTATCTCTGTCTCCCTCCCTGTCTCTCTCTCCTCTTTATCCCTCTATCCCTCCCTCCCTCCAGCTCTCCTCTTCGTCCCTCTATCTGTCTCCCTCCCTCCTTCTCTCTCCTCTTCGTCCCTCTATCTCTGTCTCCCTCCCTCTCTCCTCTTCGTCCCTCTATCTCTGTCTCCCTCCCTGTCTCTCTCTCCTCTTTATCCCTCTATCTCTCCCTCCCTCCAGCTCTCCTCTTCGTCCCTCTCTCTGTCTCCCTCCCTCCCTCCCTCTCTCTCTCTCTCTCTCCTCTTCGTCCCTGTCTCCCTCCCTCTCTCCTCTTCGTCCCTCTATCTCTGTCTCCCTCCCTGTCTCTCTCTCCTCTTTATCCCTCTCTCTCTCCCTCCCTCCAGCTCTCCTCTTCGTCCCTCTATCTCTGTCTCCCTCTCTCCTCTTCATCCCTCTCTCTGTCTCCCTCCAGCTCTCCTCTTCGTCCCTCTATCTCTGTCTCCATCCCTCCCTCCAGCTCTCCTCTTCGTCCCTCCATCTCCCTCCCTCCCTCTCCTTCTTCTCCTCCTCCTCCCTCCCCCAGCCCTGAATGTAAGCTGCGGAGGCAGACGTTATCTCTGATTGTGTGACTCAGCTGCATCACATCAGATATGACCCAGTTAGCGACTCCTCTCTTCCCCGTGGCCCCGTTCGTTCAAGACGCAAGCCCCGGAGACCACTGGCCTTAGTCATGGTAGGATTAGCCGTCTGGAATTCTGGCAAATGCCAGAAGGGCCGGACCATCTTGTAATGGGATGGGTTGGTCCAAATTGACCACAGCAATGTATATAAAGAATAATACTGGTGGACACGGCGGCCCGATTTTCAGAGTTCCTCTGTCCAGTGTCTGTGTTCTTTTGCCCATCTTTTCTTTTTATTGGCCAGTCTGAGATATGGCTTTTTCTTTGCAACTCTGCCTGAGGTTGAGACTGGGGTTTTGCGGGTACTATTTAATGAAGCTGCCAGTTGAGGACTTGTGAGGCGTCTGTTTCTCAAACTAGACACTCTAATGTACTTGTCCTCTTGCTCAGTTGTGCACCGGGGCCTCCCACTCCTCTTTCTATTCTGGTTAGAGCCAGTTTGCGCTGTTCTGTGAAGGGAGTTGTACACAGCGTTGTACGAGATATTCAGTTTCTTGGCAATTTCTCACATGGAATAGCCTTCATTTCTCAGAACAAGAATAGACTGACAAGTTTCAGAAGAAAGTTCTTTGTTTCTAGCCATTTTGAGCCTGTTATCGAACCCACAAATGCTGATGCTCCAGATACTCAACTAGTCTAGAGAAGAATTAGTCTTTTAAAATGATCAACTTGGATTATCTAACACAACGTGCCATTGGAACACAGGAGTGATGGTTGCTGATAATGGGCCTCTGTACGCCTATGTAGATATTCCATAAAAACTCTGCCGTTTCCAGCTACAATAGTAATTTACAACATTAACAATGTCTACACTGTATTTCTGATCAATTTGATGTTATTTTAATGGACCAAAACATTTGCTTTTCTTTCAAAAACAAGGATATTTCCAAGTGACCCCAAACTTTTGAACGGTAGTAAATATTTATATCTCTACACACAGTACCAGTCAAAAGTTTGGACACCAACTCATTCAAGGGTTTTTCTTTATTTTTACTATTTCCTACATTGTAGAATAATAGTGAAGACATCAACACTATGAAATAACACATATGGAATCATGTAGTAACCAACAGAGTGTTAAACAAATCTAAATATATTTTATATTTGAGATTTTTCAAAGTAGCCACCCTTTGCCTTGATGACAGCTTTGCACACTCTTGGCATTCTCTCAACCAGCTTCATGAGGTAGTCAACTGGAATGCATTTCAATTAACAGGTCTGCCTTCTTAAAAGTTAATTTGTGAAATTAATTTTCTTCTTAATGCATTTGAGCCAATCAGTTGTGTTGTGACAAGGTTGGCTGAAATGCCAGGGTTTAATTTTTGTCCCAGTCTGCCCCTGGCCTTAGTTTGCAAACAGATACATGTGTGTGTGCATGCATGGTATCGCAGCAAGGCTTCACGGGCACGCGCACACACACACACACGTGCACGCACACACACACGCTCCCTTGTCAGAAAGGAGGGCAACTCTGCATAGAAAGCCATCTGGCTGAAAGTGACTGGGTCATCCTGCCTAACTGAGCCAGGGGATTCTTCCGACGACCTGATCTGTGTCTAATGCTCACCAATGAAGATCTTTACCCTGTGTGAGAGAAGACCAACGTGAAGCTAAAATTCCCTTAATATCGGTTAAATACATACAGTACAATAAAACACCTCCACAAGTCACTGTATTATAATAATGGGATTGCTTATGGCTGATTTAAAGCTTCAAATCACCTGGTGAATGTAAACACAGTGAGCAGTTAGACTGACTGGGTAGAGACCTATTCAGCATGACCATAGAGACTGACTGGCTTTAGACCTATTCAGCATGACCATAGAGACTGACTGGCTAGAGATCTATTCAGCATGACCATAGAGACTGACTGGCTAGAGACCTATTCAGCATGACCATAGAGACTGACTGGCTAGAGACCTATTCAGCATGACCATAGAGACTGACTGGCTAGAGACCTATTCAGCATGACCATAGAGACTGACTGGCTAGAGATCTATTCAGCATGACCATAGAGACTGACTGGCTAGAGACCTATTCAGCAATGACCATAGAGACTGACTGGCTAGAGACCTATTCAGCATGACCATAGAGACTGACTGGCTAGAGACCTATTCAGCATGACCATAGAGACTGACTGGCTAGAGACCTATTCAGCATGACCATAGAGACTGACTGGCTAGAGATCTATTCAGCATGACCATAGAGACTGACTGGCTAGAGACCTATTCAGCATGACCATAGAGACTGACTGGCTAGAGATCTATTCAGCATGACCATAGAGACTGACTGGCTAGAGACCTATTCAGCATGACCATAGAGACTGACTGGCTAGAGACCTATTCAGCATGACCATAGAGACTGACTGGCTAGAGATCTATTCAGCATGACCATAGAGACTGACTGGCTAGAGACCTATTCAGCATGACCATAGAGACTGACTGGCTAGAGACCTATTCAGCATGACCATAGAGACTGACTGGCTAGAGACTATTCAGCATGACCAAAGAGACTGACTGGCTAGAGATCTATTCAGCATGACCATAGAGACTGACTGGCTAGAGACCTATTCCGCATTGACCATAGAGCTGACTGGCTGAGACCTATTCAGCAATGACCATAGAGACTGACTGGCTAGAGACCTATTCAGCATGACCATAGAGACTGACTGGCTAGAGACCTATTCAGCATGACCATAGAGACTGACTGGCTAGAGACCTATTCAGCATGACCATAGAGGCTGACTGGCTAGAGACCTATTCAGCATGACCATAGAGACTGACTGGGTAGAGACCTATTCAGCATGACCATAGAGACTGACTGGGTAGAGACCTATTCAGCATGACCATAGAGACTGACTGGCTAGAGACCTATTCAGCATGACCATAGAGACTGACTGGCTAGAGACCTATTCAGCATGACCATAGAGACTGACTGGCTAGAGACCTATTCAGCATGACCATAGAGACTGACTGGCTAGAGACCTATTCAGCATGACCATAGAGACTGACTGGCTAGAGATCTATTCAGCATGACCATAGAGACTGACTGGCTAGAGACCTATTCAGCATGACCATAGAGACTGACTGGCTAGAGACCTATTCAGCATGACCATAGAGACTGACTGGCTAGAGACCTATTCAGCATGACCATAGAGACTGACTGGCTAGAGATCTATTCAGCATGACCATAGAGACTGACTGGCTAGAGACCTATTCAGCATGACCATAGAGACTGACTGGCTAGAGACCTATTCAGCATGACCATAGAGACTGACTGGCTAGAGACCTATTCAGCATGACCAAAGAGACTGACTGGCTAGAGATCTATTCAGCATGACCATAGAGACTGACTGGCTAGAGACCTATTCAGCATGACCATAGAGACTGACTGGCTAGAGACCTATTCAGCATGACCATAGAGACTGACTGGCTAGAGACCTATTCAGCATGACCATAGAGACTGACTGGCTAGAGACCTATTCAGCATGACCATAGAGACTGACTGGCTAGAGACCTATTCAGCATGACCATAGAGGCTGACTGGCTAGAGACCTATTCAGCATGACCATAGAGACTGACTGGGTAGAGACCTATTCAGCATGACCATAGAGACTGACTGGCTAGAGACCTATTCAGCATGACCATAGAGACTGACTGGCTAGAGACCTATTCAGCATGACCATAGAGACTGACTGGCTAGAGACCTATTCAGCATGACCATAGAGACTGACTGGCTAGAGATCTATTCAGCATGACCATAGAGACTGACTGGCTAGAGATCTATTCAGCATGACCATAGAGACTGACTGGCTAGAGACCTATTCAGCATGACCATAGAGACTGAGGCCAGGGGCAGAGTGGAAGAGGAGAGGGCCGGGGGGGGGGGGGGGGGGGTGGGGGGGCTGAGTGGACGAGGAGAAAAACAGAGAAGAGGAGAGGAAAGGAGGGCCGGAGGGGGGGGTCCAGGGACACAGAGGTGGAATAGGAGAGAACAGGGGGAGAAGGGGAATAGGGGAGAACAGGGGGAGAAGGGGAATGGGGGAGAACAGGGGGAGAAGGGGAATGGGGGAGAACAGGGGGGGAAGGGGAATGGGGAGAACCGGGGGAGAAGGGGAATGGGGGAGAACAGGGGGAGAAGGGGAATGGGGGAGAACAGGGGGAGAAGGGGAATGGGGGGGAGAACCGGGGGAGAAGGGGAATGGGGGAGAACCGGGGAGAAGGGGAATGGGGGAGACAGGGGGGAGAAGGGGAATGGGGGAGAACAGGGGGAGAAGGGGAATGGGGGAGAACCGGGGGAGAAGGGGAATGGGGGGAGAAAGGGGATGGGGGAGAACAGGGGGAGAAGGGGGAATGGGGGAGAACAGGGGGAAGAAGGGGAATGGGGGAGACCAGGGGGAGAAGGGGAATGGGGGAGAACCACCGGGGAGAAGGGGGAATGGGGGGAGAAGCCGGGGGGGAGAAGAGGGAATGGGGAGAATTGTGGGGGAGAAGGACATGGGGGAGAACAGGGGGAACCGGGGGAGAGACAGGGGGAATGGAGAAGAAACCGGGGGAGAAGGGGAATGGGGGGAGAACAGGGGGAGAAGGGGAATGGGGGAGAACAGGGGGAGAACAGGGGGAGAAGGGGAATGGGGGAGAACAGGGGGAGGAGGGGAATGGGGGAGAACAAGGGGGGAGAACAGGGGGAGAAGGGGAAATGGGGAGAAACAGGGGGAGAAGGGGAAATGGGGGAGAACAAGGGGAGAAGGGGAATGGGGGAGAACAGGGGGAGAAGGGGAATGGGGGGAGAACAAGGGGAGAAGGGGAATGGGGGAGAACTGGGGAGGAAGGGGAATGGGGGAGAACAGGGCCAGGCGGTGGTGGAGGCAGTGTGGAGAGGGCCAAATGGAGCTTTAAAGAGAGGAGCAGAGCAGAGGGACACCATTCTCTCTGAGAACAGAGGATGAACAATGTCTACAAGCACAAAGCACATGATGAAAGATCATTCATGAGCTCTTTTGATTCAAATACCTTTAAATAAAATACTGTACATTGACGTTAGTGCTTCTTCCCCCCTATGGGCCCAAATACAGTATGCGACTAGCATAAGAAATGGCCGTTAATGAGCAGTTTCCTTCTAAACCACAGAACACCATAATGACATTAACATTAGGAGGGAGGGAGAGAGAGAGTACTCACACACACACCGTACCGTTGTACTTAAACAACATATAGTTCTCATGACTTCTGCAGAATGACCAGATCACTAAACTGGTTTCTGTCAGGAAGCCCTCCCACAATGCAAAGTGAGAGTTTGGAAAGACTCTCTGGCATCAGAGTTGAAAATGGACTGAGGAGAACCTTGAGCATCAAAAAACATTGTGAAAGAATTACGTGTGTGAGAGAGAGAGAGAAATAGGGAGGGAGAGAAATAGGGAGGGAGAGAAATAGGGAGGGAGAGAAATAGGGAGGGAGAGAAATAGGGAGGGAGAGAAATAGGGAGGGAGAGAAATAGGGAGGGAGACAAATAGGGAGGGAGACAAATAGGGAGGGAGAGAAATAATGAGAGAGAGAAATAGGGAGGGAGAGAGAAATAGGGAGGGAGAGAAATAGGGAGGGAGAGAAATAGGGAGGGAGAGAAATAGGGAGGGAGAGAGAAATAGGGAGGGAGAGAAATAGGGAGGGAGAGAAATAGGGAGGGAGAGAAATAGGGAGGGAGACAAATAGGGAGGGAGACAAATAGGGAGGGAGAGAAATAGGGAGGGAGACAGAGGGAGAGCGAGAGAGAGAAAGAGACACATCACTAGCTTCTATAGCCACAAAGTCATAATTATGGCTAAACCCTGCCTAATTCTACCATTTCTCTTGTTCGCATTTTATTTTAAACCTTAAACACACTGCTAATCTTATGCCTAACCCTAACCCTGAATTAAGACCAAAAAGTCATTTTCTTGTTTTGTTTTTTTAACAATACAGCCAATTTTGACTTTGTGGCTGTGGTAACTAGTGACACGCCTAACTTGGTGAGACAATCCAACATCCTGGAGATGGTGAATGGATGACACTGGTAGCTGGTAGTTGACTATTTGACACATAGGAAAAGCTTTGGCTGCAGCCCTCTGACATGGAGGAGAAGATTGTGATCCTGATAATGCCTTGTGTTTTAGATGGGATCCATGGTATGACTACGGTATGCAGTTGCTCTGTACTTATAGTGAAGGAGACCTGGGCTTGAGCCCTGGTTGGTCACACAGACAAAGACGACAGGCAGTGGGTAGGGAGTCGTTCATCAGTTTTACTAAAGTACTTGGTAAAACATTTTTTATTTATTTTTATTTCACGTCATTATTACATTCTGTCATAAAGAGCACATGTTGAGCTTCATAACAACCTTCATCTCAAGATGTTAAATAAAAAAGTGACTATAGTAAGTGCCACGGTGTTGACGGTAACAGGGTGGACCGTAACAGGTTGTAACAGGGTGGACGGTAACAGGGTGGACGGTAACAGGGTGGACGGTAACAGGGTGGACCGTAACAGGGTGGACGGTAACAGGGTGGACGGTAACAGGGTGGACCGTAACAGGGTGGACGGTAACAGGGTGGACGGTAACAGGGTGGACCGTAACAGGGTGGACCGTAACAGGGTGGACCGTAACAGGGTGGACCGTAACAGGTGGACCGTAACAGGGTGGACCGTAACAGGGTGGACGGTAACAGGGTGGACGGAAACAGGGTGGACGGTAACAGGGTGGACGGTAACAGGGTGGACCGTAACAGGATTGACCATTTCTTGTTAAATCAGCCCTAAATTCCCTTGTGATAGGGGGAATGGAAGCTTGTTGTGTGCAACAAGGAAGGGGGCCATTGAATGCAAGCTGCACTAAAACATTGAAATTGAATGAATCATTAATCGCATGAAATAAATGATAAAGTTCAGAACTGACTTTGTCAATGCAACAAAATAACTTGGTCTTTACAGGTATTTAGTGGGTTCAAATCTTCCTACATGGAGCACGGAAAGGCATGTCAAAATGCTGACTTTAAGCACTTTAGCAAGTCTTTATTCATATAAAAAAGGTGACTTATTGAATTCTCCATGTGGTCTATATTAATAAATTACACTTCATTTAATAATATATCTACTGAAAATATCAAAAGGACCAAAAAGCACTATTTTCGTGGAACGACCCTATAATGACGATCACCGTAGTTTAATGTACTATGGACAGTAAAGTTCTGTCTTACCAAAGTACTCCTCAGCCGGAGGGTTAAGGTTAGGGTTAGTAGGTAGGGTGGTATGTAGTCTTACCAAAGTACTCCTCAGCCGGAGGGTTAAGGTTAGGGTTAGTAGGTAGGGTGGTATGTAGTCTTACCAAAGTACTCCTCAGCCGGAGGGTTAAGGTTAGGGTTAGTAGGTAGGGTGGTATGTAGTATTACCAAAGTACTCCTCAGCCGGAGGGTTAAGGTTAGGGTTAGTAGGTAGGGTGGTATGCAGTCTTACCAAAGTACTCCTCAGCCGGAGGGTTAAGGTTAGTAGGTAGGGTGGTATGTAGTCTTACCAAAGTACTCCTCAGCCGGAGGGTTAAGGTTAGGGTTAGTAGGTAGGGTGGTATGCAGTCTTACCAAAGTACTCCTCAGCCGGAGGGTTAAGGTTAGTAGGTAGGGTGGTATGCAGTCTTACCAAAGTACTCCTCAGCCGGAGGGTTAAGGTTAGTAGGTAGGGTGGTATGCAGTCTTACCAAAGTACTCCTCAGCCGGAGGGTTAAGGTTAGTAGGTAGGGTGGTATGTAGTCTTACCAAAGTACTCCTCAGCCGGAGGGTTGTCCATGTCATAAAGCATCTTCTTGGTGAGGCGCTCCAGTTCCTCCTCAGGCCTGGCACTGCCGGGAGCCTGCAACACAACACAGGTGCATAGTGGGTCATACACACAGTTTACCACAGTCACTTTACCACTGCCATAACCACTGGCTGGACAAAACATTAAGAACACCTGCTCTTTCCATAGACTGACCAGGTGAATCCAGGTGAAATCTATGATCCCTTATTGATGTCACTTGTTAAATCCACTTCAATCAGTGTAGATGAAGGGGAGGAGACAGGTTAAAGAAGGTTTGATTTTAATGCTTTGAGACAATTGAGACATGGATTGTGTATGTGTGCCATTCAGAGGGTGAATGGGCAAGACACAATATTGAAGTGCCTTTGAACGGGGTATGATAGTAGGTGCCAGGCGTACCGGTTGGTGTCAAGAACTGCAACGCTGCTGGGTTTTTAACGCTCAACAGTTTCCCGTGTCTATCAAGAATGTTCCACCACCCAAAGGACATCCAGCCAACTTGAAGTAACTGTGGGAAGCATTGGAATCAACATGGTCCAGCATCCCTGTGGAACGCTTTCGACACCTTGTAGAGTCCATGTCCCGACGAATTGAGGCTGTTCTGAGAGCAAAAGGAGGTGCAACTCAATATTAGGAAGGTGTTCTTAATGTTTTGTACACTCAGTGACTAGACAGTCATACAGACAGTCTAACACAGTCATATAGACAGTCTACCACAGTCATACAGACAGTCTAATACAGTCATACAGACAGTCTAATACAGTCATACAGACAGTCTAATACAGTCATACAGACAGTCTAATACAGTCATACAAACAGTCTAATACAGTCATACAGAAAGTCTAATACAGTCATACAGACAGTCTAACACAGTCATATAGACAGTCTAAAACAGTCATACAGACAGTCTACCACAGTCACATAGACAGTCTACCACAGTCATACAGACAGTCTAATACAGTCATACAGACAGTCTAATGCAGTCATACAGACAGTCTAATGCAGTCATACAGACAGTCTAACGCAGTCATACAGACAGTCTAACACAGTCATACAGACAGTCTAACACAGTCATATAGACAGTCTAATACAGTCATACAGACAGTCTAATACAGTCATACAGACAGTCTAATACAGTCATACAGACAGTCTAATACAGTCATACAGACAGTCTAATACAGTCATACAGAAAGTCTAATACAGTCATACAGAAAGTCTAATACAGTCATACAGACAGTCTAACACAGTCATATAGACAGTCTAAAACAGTCATACAGACAGTCTACCACAGTCACATAGACAGTCTAATACAGTCATACAGACAGTCTAATACAGTCATACAGACAGTCTAATGCAGTCATACAGACAGTCTAACACAGTCATATAGACATTCTACCACAGTCATACAGACAGTCTAACACAGTCATACAGAAAGTCTAATACAGTCATATAGACAGTCTAATACAGTCATACATACAGTCTAATACAGTCATACATACAGTCTAATACAGTCATACATACAGTCTAATACAGTCATACAGACAGTCTAATACAGTCATACAGACAGTCTAATACAGTCATACAGACAGTCTAATACAGTCATACAGACAGTCTAATACAGTCATACAGACAGTCTAACACAGTCATATAGACAGTCTAAAACAGTCATACAGACAGTCTAATACAGTCATACAGACAGTCTAATGCAGTCATACAGACAGTCTACCACAGTCATATAGACAGTCTACCACAGTCATACAGACAGTCTAACACAGTCATACAGAAAGTCTAATACAGTCATACAGACAGTCTAATACAGTCATACAGACAGTATAATACAGTCATACAGACAGTCTAATACAGTCATACAGACAGTCTAACACAGTCCTACAGACAGTCTAACACAGTCATATAGACAGTCTACCACAGTCATACAGACAGTCTAACACAGTCATACAGAAAGTCTAATACAGTCATACAGACAGTCTAATACAGTCATACAGACAGTCTAATACAGTCATACAGACAGTATAATACAGTCATACAGACAGTCTAATACAGTCATACAGACAGTCTAACACAGTCCTACAGACAGTCTAACACAGTCATACAGACTTCTCCTGACCTCACCTCCACAATCTTAGAAAAAAAGGATTCTACCTGACAACAACAAGGGTTCTACCTGACACCAAAAAGGGTTCTCCTATGGGGACAGCTGAAGAACCCTTTTGGAACCCTTAGACAGGGAGATCTATATTATACAAGTTTAGCCTCTAGCTTTCTGTTAAAGCATCCTGAAGTCTGTTCTGTCTGCTGGGTGTGAAGGAATTGCACCCTCTGACCCTGTGGCCCTCTGACCCCTACAACCTTAAGGGGCATGGTGTGGTTGCTTCCCAAATGACACCCTATTCATTAGAAATTGCACTACTTTTGACTTTTAGTGAGGAGGAATGTGACCCTGGCTCTGTGGCCCTGGGTGGCCCCTACAACCCTGAGGGCCACGCTGTGAGTATCGGATACATGTTGAGTCCATACAGGAATGCAAGCCATGTGGAGTAAGCATTCATCATTCTGACTGAGACCAATCTCTGGTATGTGGAATATGAGACCAATCTCTGGTATGTGGGATATGAAACCAATCTCTGGTATGTGGAATATGAAACCAATCTCTGGTATGTGGAATATGAGACCAACCTCTGGTATGTGGAATATGAAACTAACCTCTGGTATGTGGAATATGAAACCAATCTCTGGTATGTGGAATATGAAACCAATCTCTGGTATGTGGAATATGAAACCAATCTCTGGTATGTGGAATATGAAACCAATCTCTGGTATGTGGAATATGAAACCAACCTCTGGTATGTGGAATATGAAACCAACCTCTGGTATGTGGAATATGAAACCAATCTCTGGTATGTGGAATATGAAACCAATCTCTGGTATGTGGAATATGAAACCAATCTCTGGTATGTGGAATATAAAACCAATCTCTGGTATGTGGAATATGAAACCAATCTCTGGTATGTGGAATATGAAACCAATCTCTGGTATGTGGAATATGAAACCAATCTCTGGTATGTGGAATATGAAACCAATCTCTGGTATGTGGATTAAGAGACCAATCTCTGGTATGTGGAATATGAAACCAATCTCTGTTATGTGGAATATGAAACCAATCTCTGGTATGTGGATTAAGAGACCAATCTCTGGTATGTGGAATATGAAACCAATCTCTGGTATGTGGATTAAGAGACCAATTTATGGTATGTGGAATATGAAACCAATCTCTGGTATGTGGAATATGAAACCAATCTCTGGTATGTGGATTAAGAGACCAATCTCTGGTATGTGGAATATGAAACCAATCTCTGGTATGTGGAATATGAAACCAATCTCTGGTATGTGGAATATGAAACCAATCTCTGGTATGTGGAATATGAAACCAATCTCTGGTATGTGGAATATGAAACCAATCTCTGGTATGTGGATTAAGAGACCAATCTCTGGTATGTGGAATATGAAACCAATCTCTGTTATGTGGAATATGAAACCAATCTCTGGTATGTGGATTAAGAGACCAATCTCTGGTATGTGGAATATGAAACCAATCTCTGGTATGTGGATTAAGAGACCAATTTATGGTATGTGGAATATGAAACCAATCTCTGGTATGTGGAATATGAAACCAATCTCTGGTATGTGGATTAAGAGACCAATCTCTGGTATGTGGAATATGAAACCAATCTCTGGTATGTGGAATATGAAACCAATCTCTGGTATGTGGAATATGAAACCAATCTCTGGTATGTGGATTAAGAGACCAATCTCTGGTATGTGGAATATGAAACCAATCTCTGGTATGTGAAATATGAAACCAATCTCTGGTATGTGGATTAAGAGACCAATCTCTGGTATGTGGAATATGAAACCAATCTCTGGTATGTGGATTAAGAGACCAATCTCTGGTATGTGGAATATGAAACCAATCTCTGGTATGTGGAATATGAAACCAATCTCTGGTATGTGGATTAAGAGACCAATCTCTGGTATGTGGAATATGAAACCAATCTCTGGTATGTGGAATATGAAACCAATCTCTGGTATGTGGAATATGAAACCAATCTCTGTTATGTGGAATATGAAACCAATCTCTGGTATGTGGAATATGAAACCAATCTCTGGTATGTGGAATATGAGACCAATTTCTGGTATGTGGAATATGAAACCAATCTCTGGTATGTGGAATATGAAACCAACCTCTGGTATGTGGAATATAAAACCAATCTCTGGTATGTGGAATATGAAACCAATCTCTGGTATGTGGAATATGAAACCAATCTCTGGTATGTGGAATATGAAACCAATCTCTGGTATGTGGAATATGAAACCAATGCAAATGAGAAAAACAACAATAATAGCCTTTACGTCTGTAATATCAGAGGTCAGAGGTCAGTCCAACAAGGCTTCTGTTCACGGCCAACATGCTATTTAGTGACAGTTCCATAATGTTACGGGTGAAGACGCCAATGCAGTGGAAACACCTGGATTTCTGCATAAATTGGTCCTAAAATTTGATCTGATCTTCAGCTAGGTCACAACAATAGGAGGTCATGCCACAGCATCTCAATCAGGTTGAGATCAGGACTCTGACTGGGCCACTCCAGAAGGCGTATTTTCTACTGTTGAAGCCATTCTGTTGTTGATTTACTTCTGTGTTTTGGGTCGTTGTCCTGTTGCGTCACCCAACTTCTGTTGAGCTTCAATTGGCGGACAGCCTGACATTCTCCTGCAAAACGTCTTGATAAACATGGGAATTCATTTTTCCATCGATGATAGCAAGGTGTCCAGGCCCTAAGGCAGCAAAGCAGCCCCAAACCATAATGCTCCCTCCACCATACTTTACAGTTGGGATGAGGTTTTGATGTTGGTGTGCTGTGCCTTTTTTTCTCCACACATAGTGTTGTGTGTTCCTTCCAAACAACTCCAC
This sequence comes from Salmo trutta, assembly GCF_901001165.1. Classification (NCBI taxonomy): domain Eukaryota; kingdom Metazoa; phylum Chordata; class Actinopteri; order Salmoniformes; family Salmonidae; genus Salmo; species Salmo trutta. The sequence goes on along the minus strand of NC_042978.1, from coordinate 49,981,632 downwards.
TGTAGTTTCATCTGTCCACAGAATATTTTGCCTGTTGCGCTGTGGAAAATCCAGGTGCACTTTTGCGAACTTCAGACGTGCAGAGTTTTTTTTTTTTGGACAGCAGTGGCTTCTTCCATGGTGTCCTCCCATGAACACCATTCTTGTTTAGTGTTTTACGTATCGTAGACTCGTCAACAGAGATGTTAACTTATTCCAGAGATTTCTGTAAGTCTAAGATTCTTCTTAACCTCATTGAACATTCTGAGCTGTGTTCTTGCAGTGACTTTCCCTTACGGCTACTCCTGGGGAGAGTGGCAACAGTGCTGAACTTTCTCCATTTCTATAGACAATTTATCTCACCGTGGACTGATGAACATCAAGGCTTTTAGAGATACTTTTATAACCCTTTCCAGGTCTATGCAAGTCAACAATTCTTAATCTTAGGTCTTCTGAGATCTCTTTTGTTCGAGGCATGGTTCACATCAGGCAATGCTTCTTGTGAATAGCAAACTCAAATTTTGTGAGTTTTTTTTATAGGGCAAGGCAGCTCTAACCAACATCTCCAATCTCGTCTCAGTGATTGGACTCCAGGATAGCTGACTTCTGACTCCAATTAGCTTTTGGAGAAGTCATTAGCCTAGGGGTTTCACATACTTCTTCCAAACTACACTGTGAATGTTTAAATTATGTTTTCAATATAGACAAGAAAAATACAATAATTTGTGTGTTATTAGTTTAACCACACTGTGTTTGTCTGTTGTTGTGACTTAGATGAAAGATCAGATCTAATTCTATGACCAATTTAAGCAGAAATCCAGGTAATTCCAAAGGGTTTACATACTTTTTCTTGTCGCTGTAGCTCCTTTTGTCTGGATCACAGTGGCTTTTTTTAATCTGCAATATTCAAACTGAAAATGACTTTGCTATTCGTACATGAATAGAAACCCTACATGGTCACATGATTATCTGTAACAACAGTTTAGACCCCAACAAAGACACATACCTTCTCAGACTGATCGCTAACGTTAGCAATAAAAATACAAAAAATAAATGGAAATGCATCAGCTAACGTTCACAAACTATTTCCCATTTTGAACGCACCTCAGGTTGGCATTGAAGAGTGATTCTCTGTCCAGATTAATGAACATTTGACCATGTCTCCATCATGTGTCATCTGTAGTCATTTAGGACCATTAGACAGCTGTTAGTCTACAGGTGTTTTATTAGTGTTTAGGCAAATATCATGTTTTTATTTACCACTGGAGAGCAGCAGATGGTGACTGAGCAGATTGTGGTCACCGTCAGCAGCATGCAATGTGTTTGTGTGTGTGAAAGGGGCACTGGCTGTCCCTCGTGTGTTCAACTGGCTGTCCCTCGGCTGTTGTATTACACTTTACTGAACTTAGAAATATCACATAAATGTCTCTCCAGCAACTAGATCTCACAAGCTTATATTATTGCCGTTTAATAGCTGAATAAAAACGGTGAAACAATCATGAAGCATGCAGGGAAGCAATTTCTCTCCTTTATTCATGCGAGAAATGATTCTCTGCCGTCCAAAAAAAGAAGCCGTAACAAGGTGCTTTAAACTGCCTGGCAGGGAGAGGCTGCACGAGACAGCAGGGAGAGGCTGCACGAGACAGCAGGGAGAGGCTGCTCGAGACAGCAGGGAGAGGCTGCGCGAGACAGCAGGGAGAGGCTGCGCGAGACAGCAGGGAGAGGCTGCGCGAGACAGCAGGGAGAGGCTGCGCGAGACAGCAGGGAGAGGCTGCACGAGACAGCAGGGAGAGGCTGCACGAGACAGCAGGGAGAGGCTGCTCGAGACAGCAGGGAGAGGCTGCACGAGACAGCAGGGAGAGGCTGCACGAGACAGCAGGGAGAGGCTGCACGAGACAGCAGGGAGAGCAGGGAGAGGCTGCGCGAGACAGCAGGGAGAGGCTGCGCGAGACAGCAGGGAGAGGCTGCGCGAGACAGCAGGGAGAGGCTGCACGAGACAGCAGGGAGAGGCTGCACGAGACAGCAGGGAGAGGCTGCACGAGGCAGCAGGGAGAGGCTGCACGAGACAGCAGGGAGAGGCTGCACGAGACAGCAGGGAGAGGCTGCACGAGACAGCAGGGAGAGGCTGCACGAGACAGCAGGGAGAGGCTGCACGAGACAGCAGGGCGCCACACACTGGATAAGGAACACCTTTAATATCAGAAACAAGTTTCTCATAATGGGAGGATTTAATCCCCTTGGTTTGATGTGTGGGTTAGATTAGCAGTGTTAACACTACAACTGCTAAAGCAGTCATTTGGATTGCTCATTAATTATTTATTTTTTAATACTCTGCCATTTTTAAAGTCATGCCCACCCACCATCCTTGACTTTTACTAAATAAGTCTATATATTTTTTAATTTTTAATTTTACCTTTATTTAACTAGGCAAGTCAGTTAATAAGAACAAATTCTTATTTACAATGCCGGCCTAGGAACAGTGGGTTAACTTGCCTTGTTCAGGAGCAGAACGACAGAGTTGTACCTTGTCAGCTCGGGGATTTGAACTCTATATAAAACACACTGTGGTTGTTAGAATCTTAATATCACAAACATAACTGGAGTCAGAACCACTTTTAGGTGGGCGTGTCATTATTTGAATGGTTTTCACTTGTTGCCCTTCCTTCTCCCGACAGTTGAAGGTGCCCAGTTCAAAATTCCCCAGAAAATTGCCTCAAAACTTAACCTAAATTATACCGAAACTAATTTCACACATATAATATAAATATGTATAATATAACATATAATAATAAACTAAGTAAATTATGATGGGGGAGAAAGGGGGAGAATGGGTGAGTTGAAAAGAGAGAGAAAGCGAGTGATGCAAAAAGTATGTGAACAACCGTTCAAATTAGTGGATTCGGCTATTTCAGCCACACCCGTTGCTGATAGGTGTATAACAATGAATACACAGCCATGTAATCTCCATAAACAAACATTGGCAGTAGAATGGCCTTACTAGTATTATTTTGGAATGAGATGTTGGACGAGCAGGTGTCCACATACTTCTGGTCATGTAGTGTACCAGTGGCACCGTGAGAGGCATGGCCATAGGTGTGGCTGAAGGACTCCCAGTGCAGAACCATGGACAGAACCACCCACCTCAGCACAGAAGAACAGGTATGCTGACTTCAGCACCATGGACAAAACCACCCACCTCAGCACAGAAGAACAGGTATGCTCACTTCAGCACCATGGACAGAACCACCCAACTCAGCATAGAAGAACAGGTATGCTGACTTCAGCACCATGGACAGAACCACCCAACTCAGCATAGAAGAACAGGTATGCTGACTTCAGCACCATGGACAAAACCACCCACCTCAGCACAGAAGAACAGGTATGCTGACTTCAGCACCATGGACAAAACCACCCACCTCAGCACAGAAGAACAGGTATGCTGACTTCAGCACCATGGACAAAACCACCCACCTCAGCACAGAAGAACAGGTATGCTGACTTCAGCACCATGGACAGAACCACCCAACTCAGCATAGAAGAACAGGTGCGCTGACTTCAGCACCATGGACAGAACCACCCACCTCAGCACAGAAGAACAGGTATGCTGACTTCAGCACCATGGACAGCGGCACTGGCTGCAGCACAGTGGACAGTGGCACTCAGTTCAGCACTGTAGAAGGTTACACAACCTTCACCAGGCCGGCTGAAGACAGCACCACCAACTCTGCTCACCCATCACACCTACGCAGGATTACTAATCAGCACACCTGCAAGGCATTCCCTAATCAACTGACTGGCACAAGAGTGCAGGCTGAAGCTTACTCTCCCGCTTGCATTGTGTTGCGCTCGCCTTCCACAGACTCCTAAGGAAAGTTACGGACTCTGTCAGCGAGGCCACACTGCCGCGGACGCAAGAGACTACAGGTGACCGCCATCTTTATCCACCCTCTTACCTCAACGACTTGTGGACTAGAAGGCCAGAGACGCTAAATTATTAAAAAAAACAACTGCAACTTGAACTCTTCTTCTTCTTGTGTGTTTACTCATTGTCGCTTGTGTAAAATCAGGCACAACTCAGTCCTCCAGACAATACCCTATATCAGTCCAGCTAATCCAAACAGTCTTATCAGTCGACTTGATGTACACAGTGAGAGTGTGTAATTTACAATGGCAAGAAGACAACAAGACGATATGGACAACCATGCTGCGTTAGCGATGCTACAAGATCTGAATTGAAACCATCTCAGATGGAAGAAATGAATCATGACGTTGCTGATGAGTTCTACTGATTCTGAGCCTGAACATACACCTCCGCGGTGCCTATAAAAGCCAGAACGGTGGGCACTGAGCAGGTGGCCGCACCCCCACCAAGAGGAACGGTGAGACATGAGAGGGACAAGGACAGCACCGTTTTAGAACAAGCCGGTGAACAAAACATTAGGAACACCTTCCTAATATTGAGTTGCACCCCCTTTTGCCCTCAAAACAACTCAATTCATCTGAGCATGGACTTTACAAGGTGTTGAACGCGCATGCTGACTCAAACCGGTATGCCTGGCACCTACTACCATACCCCGTTCAAATCTCATATTACGGCACAGAATATTTTAATGTAAAAAAATTGTTTCATTTGTTACATGTGACTGTGTAAAATCTAGCAGTACTAATTCTTTCACTGAGAGTGAGGAGTTTCATTTCATCTCTGAAATGAAACAGAGTCATTGAACAACTCCATGCCATTACTAGATGGTGAAAAAAACACACCAATCTCTCACCATTTCATTAAACATTAAAAGCCAATTTTCAAACATTTCTGAGAATGGATATATAGCTGTTTGGAATGAAACGCTTTAAATTTGTCATTCATTGTAGAGTTACAGCTTGTTGCATACTCACTAATATGCCTTACTGTGTGTCCTAGGGACCCAGAGAAACCCTGGGGCAGCCTGCCTGCCTGCCTGCCTGTCTGCCTGTCTGTCTGTCTGTCTGTCTGTCTGTCTGTCTGTCTGTCTGTCTGTCTGTCTGTCTGTCTGTCTGTCTGTCTGTCTGTCTGTCTGTCTGTCTGTCTGTCTGTCTGTCTGCCAGTCTGCCTGTCTGCCAGTCTGCCTGTCTGTCTGCCTGCCTGCCTGCCTGCCTGCCTGCCTGCCTGTGTGTCTGTCTGTCTGTCTGTCTGTCTGCAGAGGAATGTCATGACATGGAGGAGGACAGGAGAGATTTGCACGTCCAACGTGTAGATTTCCAAAGTGTTAATGAAGTCTACTGTTTGTCCTACTGGCTAATACACCAGCCTGCAGGCTACAACACTGCCAGAACCTTCTACTACCAGCCTGCAGGCTACAACACTGTCAGAACCTTCTACCACCAGCCTGCAGGATATACAGTAACACTACCAGAACCTTCTACTACCAGCCAGCAGGATATACAGTAACACTACCAGAACCTTCTACTACCAGCCTGCAGGATATACAGTAACACTACCAGAACCTTCTACTACCAGCCAGCAGGATATACAGTAACACTACCAGAACCTTCTACTACCAGCCTGCAGGATATACAGTAACACTACCAGAACCTTCTACTACCAGCCTGCAGGATATACAGTAACACTACCAGAACCTTCTACTACCAGCCAGCAGGATATACAGTAACACTACCAGAACCTTCTACTACCAGCCAGCAGGATATACAGTAACACTACCAGAACCTTCTACTACCAGCCTGCAGGATATACAGTAACACTACCAGAACCTTCTACTACCAGCCAGCAGGATATACAGTAACACTGCCAGAACCTTCTACTACCAGCCAGCAGGATATACAGTAACACTACCAGAACCTTCTACTACCAGCCAGCAGGATATACAGTAACACTACCAGAACCTTCTACTACCAGCCAGCAGGATATACAGTAACACTACCAGAACCCTTCTACTACCGCCTGCAGGATATACAGTAACACTACCAGAACCTTCTACTACCAGCCAGCAGGATATACAGTAACACTACCAGAACCATCTACTACCAGCCAGCAGGATATACAGTAACACTACCAGAAACCTTCTACACAGCCTGCAGGATATACAGTAACACTACCAGAACCTTCTACTACCAGCCTGCAGGATATACAGTAACACTACCAGAACCTTCTACTACCAGCCTGCAGGATATACAGTAACACTACCAGAACCTTCTACTACCAGCCTGCAGGATATACAGTAACACTACAGAACCTTCTACTACCAGCCTGCAGATATTACAGTAACACTACCAGAACCTTCTACTACCAGCCTGCAGGATATACAGTAACACTACCAGAACCTTCTACTACCAGCCTGCAGGATATACAGTAACACTACCAGAACCTTCTACTACCAGCCTGCAGGATATACAGTAACACTACCAGAACCTTCTACTACCAGCCAGCCAGGATATACCGTAACACTACCAGAACCTTCTACTACCAGCCAGCAGGATATACAGTAACACTACCAGAACCTTCTACTACCAGCCTGCAGGATATACAGTAACACTACCAGAACTTCTACTACCAGCCGCAGGAATACAGTAACACTACCAGAACCTTCTACTACCAGCCAGCAGGAATATACAGTAACACTACCAGAACATTCTACTACCAGCCGCAGGATATACAGTAACACTACCAGAACCTTCTACTACCAGCCTGCAGGAATACAGTAACCACTACCAGAACCTTCTACTACCAGCCAGCAGGATATACAGTAACACTACCAGAACCTTCTACTACCAGCCAGCCAGGATATACAGTACACTACCAGAACCTTCTACTACCAGCCCTGCAGGATATACAGTAACACATACCAGAACCTTCTACTATACCAGCCTGCAGGATATACAGTAACACTAACCAGAACCTTCTACTACCAGCTGCGGATATACAGTAACACTACCAGAACCTTTACTACAGCAGCAGGATATACAGTAACACCTACCAGAACTTCTACTACCAGCCAGCGGATATACAGTAACACTACCAGAACCTTCTACTACCAGCCAGCAGGATATACAGTAACACTACCAGAACCTTCTACTACCAGCCTGCAGATATACAGTAACACTACCAGAACCTTCTACTACCAGCCTGCAGGATATACAGTACACTACCAGACCCTTCTACTACCGCCTGCAGGATATACAGTAACACTACCAGACCTTCTACTACCAGCCAGCAGGATCTACAGTAACACTACCAGAACCTTCTACTACCAGCCAGCAGGATATACAGTAACACTACCAGAACCTTATACTACCAGCCTGCAGGATATACAGTAACACTACCAGAACCTTCTACTACAGCCAGCAGGAATACAGTAACACTACCAGAACCTTCTACCTACCAGCCAGCAGAATATACAGTAACACTACCAGAACCTTCTACTACCAGCCAGCAGGATATACAGGTAACACTACCAGAACCTTCTACTACCAGCCTGCAGGATATACAGTAACACTACCAGAACACCTTCTACTACCAGCCTGCAGGATGTACAGTAACACTACCAGAACCTTCTACTACCAGCCAGCAGGATATAACAGGTAACCTACCAGAACCTTCTACTACCAGCCAGCCGGAATATACAGTAACACTACCAGAACCTTCTACTACCAGCCTGCAGGATATTACAGTAACACTACCAGAACCTTCTACTACCACCTGCAGGATATACAGTAACACTACCAGACCTTCTACTAACCAGCCTAGCAGGATATACAGTAACAATACCAGTAACCTTCTACTACCAGCCTGCGAGGATATACAGTAACACTACTACCAAGAACCTTCTACTACAGCCAGCAGGATATACAGTAACACTACCAGAACCTTCTACTACCAGCCAGCAGGATATACAGTAACACTACCAGAACCTTCTACTACCAGCCAGCAGGCTAACAGTAACACTACAAGAACCTTCTACTACCAGCCCTGCAGGATATACAGTAACACTACCAGAACCTTCTACTACCAGCCTGCAGGATATACAGTAACACTACCAGGAACCTTCTACTACCAGCCTGCAGGATATACAGTAACACTACCAGAACTTCTACTACAGCCAGCAGGATATACAGTAACACTACCAGAACCTTCTACTACCAGCCAGCAGGATATACAGTACACTACCAGAACCTTCTACTACCAGCCTGCAGGATATACAGTAACACTACCAGAACCTTCTACTACCAGCCTGCAGGATATACAGTAACACTACCAGAACCTTCTACTACCAGCCTGCAGGATATACAGTAACACTACCAGAACCTTCTACTACCAGCCTGCAGGATATACAGTAACACTATACCAGAAACCTTCTACTACCAGCTCAGCAGGATATACAGTAAACACTACCAGAACCTTCTACTACCAGCCTGCATGTATACAGTAACACTACCAGAACCTTCTACTACCAGCCTGCAGGATATACAGTAACACTACCAGAACCTTCTACTACCAGCCTGCAGATATACAGTAACAATACCAGAACCTTCTACTTACCAGCCTGCGGATATACAGTAACACTACCAGAACCTTCTACTACCAGCCTGCAGGATATACGTAACACTACCAGAACCTTCTACTACCAGCCAGCAGGATATACAGTAACACTACCAGAACCTTCTACTAACCAGCCTGCAGGATATACAGTACACTACAGAACCTTCTACTAACAAGCCAGCAGGATATACAGTAACACTACCAGAACCTTCTACCTACCAGCCTGCAGAATATACAGTAACACTACCAGAACCTTCTACTACCAGCCAGCAGGATATACAGTAACACTACCAGAACCTTCTACTACCAGCCTGCAGGATATACAGTAACACTACCAGAACCTTCTACTACCAGCCAGCAGGATATACAGTAACACTACCAGAACCTTCTACTACCAGCCTGCAGAATATACAGTAACACTACCAGAACCTTCTACTACCAGCCAGCAGGATATACAGTAACACTACCAGACCTTCTACTACCAGCCTGCAGGATATACAGTAACACTACCAGAACCTTCTACTACCAGCCAGCAGGATATACAGTAACACTACCAGAACCTTCTACTACCAGCCAGCAGAATATACAGTAACACTACCAGAACCTTCTACTACCAGCCAGCAGGATATACAGTAACACTACCAGAACCTTCTACTACCAGCCTGCAGGATATACAGTAACACTACCAGAACCTTCTACTACCAGCCTGCAGGATATACAGTAACACTACCAGAACCTTCTACTACCAGCCAGCAGGATATACAGTAACACTACCAGAACCTTCTACTACCAGCCAGCAGGATATACAGTAACACTACCAGAACCTTCTACTACCAGCCTGCAGGATATACAGTAACACTACCAGAACCTTCTACTACCAGCCTGCAGGATATACAGTAACACTACCAGACCTTCTACTACCAGCCTGCAGGATATACAGTAACACTACCAGAACGTTCTACTACCAGCCAGCAGGATATACAAGTAACACTACCAGAACCTTCTACTACACAGCAGGCAGGATATACAGTAACACTACCAGAACCTTTACTACCAGCCAGCAGGATATACAGTAACACTACCAGAACCTTCTACTACCAGCCAGCTAGGATATACAGTAACACTACCAGAACCTTTCTACTACAGCCTGCAGGATATACAGTCACACTACCAGAAACCTTCTACTACCAGCCTGCAGGATATACAGTAACACTACCGAACCTTCTACTACCAGCCAGCAGGCTATACAGTAACACTACCAGAACCTTCTACTACCAGCCATGCAGGATATACAGGTAACACTACCAGAACCTTCTACTACCAGCCTGCAGGATATACAGTAACACTACCAGAACCTTCTACTACCAGCCTGCAGGATATACAGTAAACACTACCCAGAACCTTCTACTACCAGCCTGCAGGATATACAGTAAAACATACCAGAACCTTCTACTACCAGCCAGCAGGATATACAGTAACACTACCAGACCCTTCTACTACCAGCCTGCAGGATATACAGTAACACTACAGAACTTCTACTACCAGCCTGCAGGATATACAGTAACACATACCAGAACCCTTCTACTACCAGCCAGCAGGATATCCAGTAACACTACCAGAACCTTCTACTACAGCTGCATGATATACAGTAACCACTACCAGAACCTTCTACTACCAGCCTGCAGGATATACCAGTAACACTACCAGAACCTTCTACTACCAGCCTGCAGGATATACAGTAACATACCAGAACCTTCTACTACCAGCCTGCAGGATATACAGTAACACTACCAGAACCCTTCTAATACCAGCCAGCAGGATATACAGTAACACTACCAGAACCTTCTACTACCAGCCTGCAGGATATACAGTAACACTACCAGAACCTTCTACTACCAGCCTGCAGGATATACAGTAACACTACCAGAACCTTCTACTACCAGCCAGCAGGATATACAGTAACACTACCAGAACCTTCTACTACCAGCCAGCAGGATATACAGTAACACTACCAGAACCTTCTACTACCAGCCTGCAGGATATACAGTAACACTACCAGAACCTTCTACTACCAGCCAGCAGGATATACAGTAACACTACCAGAACCTTCTACTACCAGCCTGCAGGCTATACCTTTACCACATTCTTATAATTAAAGTACACAGAGGTAGCAGGAAAATAATCCTTCAGCAATATGAAATGGTCATTATTATGTGGATTATAATGAATGGATATTTGTTTTAGGGGTTAATTAAAAAAAAATATATTAAATCCAATATGCCACAATTAAGAGCCATCAAAGGTCAGGTCTGATCTAGGGCTGTGGTTAATATCGGAAATCAAACCCGCCCGCCCGCTGGGCCATTACTGGTTAAGGTCATCAAAGTGTCACTGGGTGAGAACACAAACATGGTGTACTGTAAGAGTACAACACCCAGGGCTCATGGGTGTCTAGTCAGCACACGAATGGTTGGCTGGCTGATTGGCTAGCTGGCTGGTTGGCTGGCTGACTGGCAGACTAGATGGCTGGCTGACTGGCAGACTAGATGGCTGGCTTGCTGGTTTGCTGGCTGACTAGATGGCTGGCTGGCTGGTTTTCTGGCTGACAGGCTGACTAGATGACTGGCTGGTTTGCTGGCTGACTAGATGGCTGGCTGGCTGGTTTGCTGGCTGACTGACTAGATGACTGGTTGGTTTGCTGGCTGGCTGTTTTGCTGACTGACTGGCTGACTAGATGGCAGAGACAGTCAGATAGAAACCCACTGTGGATAGACCACACTGCAAAGCTGCTTCCAGAAAACACCGGAAGGAAAGTGGCTGGGTGAGAAAAACACATGTAATCATCATCTGTTTAGAGGGAGAGAGGGCTGGTATGGCAACACAGCCCCAGTCCCCATAACCCTCCTCTCACTCACCACCCATGGTGGCATCGACATACTGTTACACCTGATTTGATCAGGGCTGGTGTGTGTGTGTGTGTGTGTGTGTGTGCGCGTGCTGAGGTGGGGGGGATTGAGGACAAGCTGTGTGTTACCTTTCACTTGATGCCTCAGGTGTCTGCTGAGCTCGTATTAACATGATGTAAAGCTGCTGGGGGTTCCAAGAAAGAGCCAGACAATTCCCCTTCTCCCAACCTTCCCTCATATCTGTCTAGTCACAGAATACTACAGCAGATCCATCTCATTCTGATCCTAGATCAGCAATCTACTACGAGAGGCTTTCTGAAGCTGGGGCCTGGATACTACAGCCTGGATACTACAGCCCGGATACTACAGCCTGGATAATACAGCCTACAGCCTGGATACTACAGCCCGGATACTACAGCCCGGATACTACAGCCCGGATACTACAGCCCGGATACTACAGCCCGGATACTACAGCCTGGATACTACAGCCTGGATACTACAGCCCGGATACTACAGCCCGGATACTACAGCCGG